>NW_024882841.1:0-186140 GCF_019059575.1 Amphibalanus amphitrite | reverse complement strand
AAAAAATCGAGTTTCTTGTCCTCTGCGCTCGGTTTTACCAACCATAGACACCAGCTCATCTAGATCATTATTTAGCGAAGAAAATGGCACAGACTCTGCCGTGTCTCCACAAACCTGACCCCGGATAACACTGATAGTATGAGCTACACTGGAAACACAGAGCCGGCCAGCGCGCCAGTGTGTCTGAAGTGTGGAATGCTCAGCGCCGCCGGCCCGGAGCTGGAGCAGCGCTCAGCGCCGCCGGCCGGCCGGCTCCGTGCTGCCCACTGCCGTTGGTAGTCACCTGCACCACAAACGTCTCGGAGGCCAGCAGGTGGGCGACCACGCTGATGGCCGTGTGGCAGTGCCGGTGCAGCTGTTTCTCCGAGTAGGCGTCCAGGTCGAACAGGGCCGGCCCATCACCACCGCCCGTGTCCGGCGCGCGGCCCGCCGACTCTGATGGCAAGCACACATGCGCCGCGTCACCGACATGGACACACACACACACACACACACACACACACACACACACACACACACACACACACACACACACACACACACACACACACACACACGCACGCACGCATGCACGGTGCAGGATGAGAGCACAGTGGCCATGAATATATGGGTCATTCAGAATAAAGACAATTTGTTTTCTTCATAAGAATAAAGACAATTTGTTTTCTTCATAGAAGTGCAACGGCAAAAATACTGCATGCGCACGTGCGTATTTTTTAAACCCTTATAAACAGGGATGCGGAGCCGTGGAAATTTCAGACGGCTCCGGCTCCGGCTCCGGCTCCGGAGAAAAAAATCGGCTCCGGCTCCGGCTCCGGCTCCGGGTGAAATGTCATGGCGGCTCCGGCTCCGGCTCCGGCTCCGAGTAAAATGATCCGGCTCCGGCGGCTCCGGCTCCGGCGGCTCCGGCTCCGGCTTCTACGCAGTACATCCCCTATGCGATCAATTAAATACGGGTGGAAGAAAAAAGGCGATGGGATTGGTACACGTTGCTTCTGTATTTGTATAACAAGGCTAGTTTGAATACCACATTGTTTTACGCCTTGTACTGTCAAACCGAACTAGGTAAATAATTGTTTCCTCTTAAGAAAAGGAGCCGGAGTCGCCCCCTTTTTTGACGGCTCCGGCTCCGGCTCCGGCTCCGGGCTATATTGTTTCATGGCTCCGGCTCCGGCTCCGGCTCCGGGCAAAATATGCCGGCTCCGGCGGCTCCGGCTCCGGCTCCGGCTCCGGCTCCGGCTCCGCATCCCTGCTTATAAACCCTTAACCCGCGCACCGACGGGGGTCTGCGCCAACTTCGCACCGACGGGGGGGGGGGCGGATGACCGCCCCCCCCTGAGATCTCGAGAACGAAGCAAGATAGCGACAAGCGGTAAACGGCATCGGACACGCACGGTCAAGATCTACAATTTTTACTTAGGTCATTTTCAGGTCAGGTCAAAGATGACGTCACAGGGGTCGAAAAAGTCAAAATAGCGGCGCTAGATATGGAGAGAGTTTTCTCAAATAACTTTCGAATTATTCAAGATAGGAACAAACTAAGGGCATCATCGTGATCCTCTCGTCAATCCGCATCGAATGATATATATGTTGACCTCGAAAGGTCAAGGTCAAAGGTTGACCTCAGGTCACGTGACCTCGAGGTCATCATGTATATCATTCGATGCGTCTTGACGAGCTGAACACAATGAGACCATCCACGCGTCTGTATCTTGTTCCTGTACGGAGTTATTGGCCAAAAACCTTTGGTGACCTTTGATGACGTCACATGACCTCACAGCTGCCCAACAGCAAAACAGACCTCAAGGTAGTGAAGGTTGATCGTATATGAAGTCATGTATGGTATATGGGGCCATTCCGACCCGTTTTAGTGGTAAAAACAGGGAGTTGATTTTTCCCCCATTGACTTATAATGGGGAGGTCGCGAAATTGACCTGACCTTAGGTCACCGATATCAAAATTCCGAGATATACAAATTGTAGCTACTAATGACCTAATAATATCCTGCGACTTTCAAAGGCCTCCGACATCTACTGTAGCTCTGGCACGGTGACAAAGTTGCAAAAAAGTGACTTGAGGTTGGGTCATTCAAAATGACCTGGTGACCTGACCTTAAAAGGTAGGAGGTTCAAACTTGCACACCATGTGTAAAATTGATGAGGGAATAGTCATACCAAATTTCGCGGCGCGTAGGTTTTCCCGCTATTCGCGAAAAACCTCAGGGGGGGGGGGCGGATATCCGCCCCCCCCCCCCGTCGGTGCGCGGGTTAAAAGTAAATCCCGCCGCCGTGTACGACGTAGTCATCACGGTATATAGAGAACTAGGTAAAACCGGTATGCCGCCACAGCACTAAGGTATTTTGACCACTTTCTTCAGCTGGCCATTAAGAGCCAAAAACGAAAAATAGGCGACATATTTAGGTCATATTAATTATGCATTTATTAATTTGAAGTGCATTAGCAGAGGGGAGCCGACAAGAAAATCTGTAAGTTAATAAAGGAAATAAAATCAAGCCATTCGCACCATTTTTCCAAAGCAATTATTTCAAGTAATAGCCGTTTGTTACACATATCTCTTCTTTTGTGTTTTCCAAATATTAAAACCAATAATAAATCCAAAAAAAATATCTACAAATAATTTTTTTCTAGAATTTCGATTATATCCATGGATCGTGACCCTTGATGAGTGGAGAAGAGGCAATGTTTTAAAACAAATATTGGGTGAATTACCATGTATTGGTCAATAAATATTCAGGCTCAGAAAAGATTTTCCTATAACATGAGCTACAATTTATCACGGTATATGCCCTGAATTCTAACATATTCCAATAAGAGTAAATTAGAGCTCAGGACTACACGGTTCCCGCAGCACACTTCACACAAAATATCTAAAAAACGAAAGAGAGTCGCGGTCTATTTAAAATGTCAAAAACGCAGAATTAATTTTCATATAAGCATGTGAATTCTTTAGAAGAGATTCATACGGTAACACATTGAATTTTGCTCCCAAATATGAAACTTTGATTTTGTCTGTCACTCAGTTTTGAACAAAATCCACATTTTGTATAGATTTATACAAAAGATGGTCCAATTTCGACAATTTTAAACAAACCACCGCATGACTCGGAAATGAATAGAGCTTTAGTGCTGGGGAAAGCGTAGTTAATAGTTCTTTTAACATCCGTTTCGCCGTTTCCATCCTCAGGACATTCAAATCCTTCTCCTCCATGCCACAACCCCTGATCCGGGCTGGACTTGGACGGGCAACTTTATTCCATGCGGGCGGCTCCCATTGGAGCGCACTGCGGCTCCTAAGGAAGCACACTCGTAACCGGGTGCAGTGAGCACTGGGGGGAAGGGGGGGGGGGCGGTCGGTCTGTCCTGTTGGACAGGCTCAGCCCCGGTGACTCACCAAGGTGCCCGCCCAGACCAATGTCTCCCTCATTTCCTATCATCCTTCCGGCGCGGAAATGGTCTCGTCAGACCAAAAGGGCCTGGGCCCTACCCAACAAAACGAACAAAGCTCTTTTAACGCTCTTTCTGTAAATTGTGCTCATATTTGACCTAGGCCTGTTAATTCTACACCTTTTATGTCGGAATATTTTATGTTTCTACAGCTCTGTAGGCTTACCACCTCTTCCTGCGAAGCCTTTTTTGAGTCGAAAATGGCAGAACATGACGTCATTCTGACGTCATTTGCGGCCAACCTATCATAGCCTCTCGAAAAATTTGGTCATAATGTGTAAAACAGATGCCCGGAGAGGTCCTGAAAGTTTAGTGGCGATATCTGCAGTAATTTAGGAGATAGCTACGGAAGAGGACAGGGGGCCGTTTCGCCCCCTCCCCCTACGGGGCGCGGGTTAACGCCCTTTCAACTCAGGCTACAAGGGCCTTTTTGCCACTTAAGGGCCCTTTCAACCTAGTCAGTCAAGGGCCCTTTTGCTGCGGACCCCCCTGAGAGAAATCCTAGATACGCCACTGGACTTAAAGGGACTATCCCACCTTTAACCCACGAGCCGCTGGGGGGGGGGGCATAAAGTTGCCCCCCCTTTACGTTTTGTGGAATATCTCCGAAACTTGATGAGCTACGAACGTGAAACTTGGCATAGCTTCAAATGAATACCTAGGCAATGTTTGAAGAAAGTTTGGTGGTTGTAGCATCTAAGATGACGTCACAGTGACGTCATAAAGTTTTGTCGTTTTCCGATATGGACCGTTTCTGATGACGCTGAGCATGAAACTCAACTGTAAATGAACTAGACAGCACCTGCTGTCATCCTAAAACATCTAAGTACACTTCCATCTAGTTCCTAACCAATAATCGGCCCTTTATATTCGGTCCCATATACCTGATGTATCGTGAGGAAACTGAGAGTCGGAAATCTATAATTTGACTTATGACGTCACTGTGACGTCATTTCAAATGGGATCGACACCAAATTTGGACACAACCTCGGCTAGGTATTCAGGAAGATGTGTGCAAAGTTTCGCTTCTCTATCTCTTCGCGTTGCGACGATATCGCCGCGGAAGTAAAGGGGGGGCAACTATATGCCCCCCCCCCCAGCGGCCGGCGGGTGGCGCGGAGGCCCAGCGGCCGCCGGGTTAACATGGGGTTTGAGTTGAGATAGCCAAGTTTGCGGCGAGGTTCAGAAACCAGTATCTATCTAGGTTGCAGCCCCCGCGGCCTCTTGGTGTTGAAGAAATTCGTTCCCTTCATTTGAAAATGGGCCTTGTACAAGGCCCTATCTTCAACATGGAGCGACCGTTAGTGTGACGTCACCTCGTTTAGTCATTCTGATTTAAATGGGTTTGTTCGTTGAAAAATCGCTTAAAACTTTGTCTGAACTTTGTTGTGGTGCCTACATAGTAAAAAGAATCAGTTTTATGACAGTAATGTGGCCTGGGGAAGGAGGTAATTTTGGGCTGTGACGTCACATATTTGAAAGTTTGTGTTTGGAATATGGGAAGCCTAAGATGTTTAATGAAAAATAAATGCCAGAACCGTGTTCCTGGTCATCCAATCTATAAAGTCGGGCACAATTTAACTGGTTTTAACAACATTTTAGAAGGTGGGATAGTCCCTTTAACACCGCTATTACTAGAAAAATGTTGAGTATCCATGACAGATTGGATAATGATGTAAATGATAAACCAATTAGTACAAATCAAATACATTCAAAAACACACAACGCTTTCGGCTTCAAGAATCAACAGCCCTGGTCACTGGTCAGAGGTAAAGGTTAAATGGGTACAAATATTCACCGTAACCGTCTAAAACTCTTCAAATTAAAAATCACGTGTTTCTTCTTTTAGTGGTCTACTGCCGATTTTGCTGCCATCGATGACAAAGTAATGAATCCGTTTCTACTATTGAATGTATCCCGCGTAATAATATAAGCGGCTTTTAGGATCTTCCTCGTAGATTTCATTTCTTCATGTTCTTTTCTAATATTGCCGTAATCTCCCAATCAGGTAAGTGGTTGCATTGTTCTATGTGTAGCACTATCGCGTTTGAAGGACGATGGAATTTTACGTCGCTTTTATGCTCTTTCAAACGAACATCAACCCCCCTTCCCGTTTCTCCAACGTAAGTTCTTGGGCACCCCTTGCACGGTATTTCATTAACTACACTTTTAGCATCACTTTTCTTTGTGTTTTTACTAGTTCTTGAATTTTCTTTCCTGTCACAGTGGCTACTTGTATGTCTGACTTTTCGAGTGTCCTTGATATAATGTTGATGTTCTTTGAGTTTGGCACTGAAATCCACCTTCGTGTTTTGTTCGCTTTTCGTTTTCTAGTAGTGTTCGTATCCTCATATTGTGGTTGGTTCGCATGTCGTTCGTGTCTTCTGTTTACTTCATTGCTTTGCTGATCGTTTTTTTTTTCTTGCTCGTGTCTCCTGTTTTGCTCCTTTCTTCGATTTTTTATTTTTTTCGCCTTTTCTTTTTGTCGATGATTGAATGATTTGTCAATGATCAATGATTTCATTGTGCAATGTATCGATGGTTGATTTCAAAACGATTGAATCATTGTCTTATACGATTTTCTGTTTGTCCAGAATGAATGGTATAATAGAACATGTGCGCTAGTTACAGCACTAGCTGGCTGTGGCACTCACCGTGATGTCTGAGCAGCAGCGCCTCGGAGTGGCTAATTAGCTGGCAGCAGCTCTCCAGCTGGACGTCCACGGCGAACTGGCCACACAGCGAGACGGCAAAGTCGACCAGCAGCGGCGCACCGCGATCACCCGCAGCCAGTACTGCCGACAGTCGCCCACCGTCACACACACACAGTCGCCCACCGTCACACACACACAGTCGCCCACCGTCACACACACACAGTCGCCCACCGTCACACACACACACACACACACACACACACACACACACACACACACACACACACACACACACACACACACACACACACACACACACACACACACACACACACACACACACACACACACACACACACACACACACACACACACACACACACACACACACACACACACACACACACACACACACACACACACACACACACACACACACACACACACACACACACACACACACACACACACACACACACACACACACACACACACACACACACACACACACACACACACACACACACACACACACACACACACACACACACACACACACACACACACACACACACACACACACACACACACACCACACACACACACACACACACACACACACACACACACACACACACACCACACACACACACACACACACACACACACACACACACACACACACACACACACACACACACACACACACACACACACACACACACACACACACACACACACACACACACACACACACACACACACACACACACACACACACACACACACACACACACACACACACACACACACACACACACACACACACACACACACACACACACACACACACACACACACACACACACACACACACACACACACACACACACACACACACACACACACACACACACACACACACACACACACACACACACACACACACACACACACACACACACACACACACACACACACACACACACACACACACACACACACACACACACACACACACACACACACACACACACACACACACACACACACACACACACACACACACACACACACACACACACACACACACACACACACACACACACACACACACACACACACACACACACACACACACACACACACACACACACACACACACACACACACACACACACACACACACACACACACACACACACACACACACACACACACACACACACACACACACACACACACACACACACACACACACACACACACACACACACACACACACACACACACACACACACACACACACACACACACACACACACACACACACACACACACACACACACACACACACACACACACACACACACACACACACACACACACACACACACACACACACACACACACACACACACACACACACACACACACACACACACACACACACACACACACACACACACACACACACACACACACACACACACACACACACACACACACACACACACACACACACACACACACACACACACACACACACACACACACACACACACACACACACACACACACACACACACACACACACACACACACACACACACACACACACACACACACACACACACACACACACACACACACACACACACACACACACACACACACATGTTTGTAAGGTGCGGCATAGTGGTGCCCATGTTGATTTACAGCGGAGTGGGGACCGACTTTAATTTTTTATTTGTTGTGCTAGAATAAATTTGGTTACATGGTTATGCTTCTCTCGGGTTACCGATTCAGATTGCATACTTCTTAACGGGATCAATGTGGAATTGGACGATGTTAAAAACGCAGCTTAGTGGGGCCCGGGCTGTATGACGTATTAATGACGTCATACATCGGTCCCCACTTCGCTGGGTATGACAATACACACTCATATACATACATACTAGAGCTACGAATTTCATCAAGAATAGAAGCCAAGGTCAAACCCAGCACCTCGGTTTTTTATCAAAATACTTTGCAACACCCCACGCTATATATTATCAAATATCAGCCACTCAAGTCAGCATACATGATCAAATGATGATAGGTATTGGATGGCAAGCTAAGGGCAATAAAAAAACATCACCAGGAGCTGCGTACACCGAATTTCACCACCATAGGCATCTTTGTCACCACACCTTCGCTTCCATGAATGTAGGCAATTAACATGAATGTATGCCTAAACCTTGAACCTGAATCTCGAGCCGCAGTCAAAGGTGGCAGAGCGCAAGTAGGCGCACATACGCCGCGGCGGCCGACTTAAAGCGCGCGTGGGGCGGTGGCACCAATGGACGGGCGTCTTAGCGAGCGCGTGGCGGCATCGGTGGCGGTGGACGGCCATCTTGGCGCACGCGCGCAGCGACGGCAGCAGCGAGCGGCTGTTTTGGTAAGCACTCGTCGGCCAGCTGGACGGGGTCGGAGCTGGCCAGATTCGCCAACCGGAACTGATGGTCGTCCGACGCCGTCTTCAGCACAACCACAGACAGACTCGCTGTCCAGCGCCTCAGTGTCTTCGTCTGGTGTCACACAGGGGTGGGGCTGTGTTATAATACAGGCTGGCACAGGGGAGTAGTTAGGTCAAATACCGACTTGACACGAGGGAGGCGGCTGGGTCAAACACCGAGCTGACAAGGGGTGGGGGCTGGGTCAAATACCGACCTGATACGGGGAGGGGGCTGGGTGAAAGAACAAGCTGACACAGAAGAGAGGCTAGGTCGAACACACCGAGATGACACGTGTAAGTAGTTAGGTCAAATACCGACCTGACACGATGGAGAGGGCTGTTTATTTGTTTGTTTGTTGGGGGTTAAGGGCGCGCCGACTGCAAGGTCATTTTGCGACCATTACGGAGGTTTCAAATACGTCTTTAGTTACTTACTAATTTATGTTTAATGCTGAGGAAATGAAAGTAACGGGAAAGTTGGCTTCGCGGATAAAGGAAAATACCGTTATGGATCCAGCGCGAGTTGTCTGAGATAAGATTTATGAGAGTCACTGTGGGCACAAGATGCCCGAGGTGGTGTGATCGCATCCCGGAAAGCTGGCGGCACGTCAGCAGAACATGGGCCACTGTGAGTTGCTCCCCACAGTGGATACATGGAGGGGGCTGGGGCGAACACGGAGTTTTCAACGCAAAGGTGGTTACTCGACAGCCGAACAGGGAATGCTGGAGAGTCAGTCACCGCAGGAGTCAAAACGGAAGGGAACTGACATTATAGTTCGTTTTTTTTTTTTAGTTCGACCCTCACTGTATGTTGAACACAGGACGAGAATCGCTTACTGAATTACTGAGAAAACTAGTTGGCGCACACTTATCACAGACGATCAACTTCATCTGAAATTATTCCTAACTGGCGCCCATTTCATGCAGACTTACAGCTCGTATTCGCCCATATTTAAAACTCAAAAGTGATACATAACTTGTCTAGAATTATAACTGAATCAATTACTAAATCGCAAGACATTTGACATAACGCTATACCATCACGGGCGTCGCCACCGGGGGAGCCAGCAGGGGCCGGGTACCCCAACTTTGCTTGAGTTGGGGGAGGGGGGGGGGGGGGCTGGCCCTCACAACTGTTTTGGGTTCTGGGGCTAATTTCATAAAGCTCTACCGTAACTTACACTTTTCCATAATTAACGCCCTTTCAAACTAGGGAGCGCAATAGAAGCGGTTACCAGTGTCTAAAACTTTCTAATTTTGAAGAGAACTTAAATTTATTTATTGACATGATGCAATTAACCAAATTGCATCATGTCGCATATCATTCGATTCGGCTGATCACAAGGAACACAATAACGCCATTTTTTGAAGCTCTAGCCTCATTGTTTGCTGCCTAAATTATTAGCAAAAACGTAGTTTGACCTTATTTGACCTCAGACGACCCGACCTAAGTGTTTTTTTTTCCAGCAAACAAACACCAATTTCATCCGCAATTGAGCTAAACTGAGGGATTACAACACAAAAATGCCAAAATGGAGCATATCTTTACAATTGGAGCTATTCGCACAAACTTACTTAGAACTTGTCGTGACCTCTAGATGACCTCGGGTCACTCGAACTTCAAAAACCTGGATGTATAGTACGTTATACAACTCGGTAAGCTGAGCATACCCCGCCAGTTTGAATCAAATCGATGGACAGCTCTAGATTTCATTGACAAAATAGCGTATTTCCAGTGCCATTTTGACCATGTACCGGTTTTTGTGACCTTGTGACCTAACCCGAAGCCACTGGAACACAAAACTCCCAGGACACGTGTCAAATGGCTGCTCCAAGTTGTGTTTGAAATTTGGTGGCGCTAAGTCCTGCGGTTCTTACGCTATGAACGATAAACTTAGCGATTCCGTTGCCGCTTAGGTATAGTCAAATTTTACTCTGCATTGTGCCGGTTTCGGTGACCTGGTGACCTGACCTAAAATGATAGAGACCTGAAATTATCAGGGAAGGTGCCAAAAGGTTGCCTCAGAGGGACTGCAAAATTTAGCAGCGCAACGCGCCGCCGTTTTTACGTTATTCGCGAAAAACATTAGGGGGTTGCATCAACCCCCTCGCCCCGCGAGGGTTAAGGGGAATAGTTTCTTTTCCTGACTTTTTTTGCAATAGATTTATGAATGTTTATGCTCAAAATGATCAGCAAAAAAATAAAACCTATTTATTAAAAATATGTTCTACCTATATTAAAATATAGGCAGAACTACATTAGGTATAAAATATTGTTTGACGCGGTCGAGGAAGCTTATTACGCGTTGACCCCAATTATATTGCATAGTTCAAACCCATTGGCTGTAAGCAGCAGGCTAATTGGCTGACGCTGAACTGGCTGCATTATAGGTATTTCTTCAATTAAGGCACACTTTCATCATAAAGGCACTTTTTCAGGACGAGAAATGGAATATCTTTGCCTAGGGTGATCGTTGGGACGTAAAAGCTCCTGGTTTGTGCTTTTCTCAGCTCAAGCTATGGAACTGCTATTCCAGTCAAACCCCATGTTAAAAGTGAAGTATTTTCTTTAATGACCAATAATTTGAAAAAAAAATAGGTGTATAAAAACTTTTGGGACACCCTGTAATTACCCAACGTCGCTGGCGGTACATGGTACGGTACACAATTGTCGCACAACTGCTATACGAGGCTCGAGATTTCCCCACTAGCCCCACAACAGATGCACCAACTATCAGCCGAGCCATTTCAACATACACATCTGGGCGAACATGACCTAGCTTCCTTCGATACCCTCCCCCCCCCCACACACACAGTACCCACCTGTTGAGCATCATCAGCTGAGATGTGGATCAGCGGTAGCTCTGTCCGCAGGTGCGTAGCTCCGGGGCCACTTCCGCCGCCAGCTGTTGATGTCGTTGTTGTTGTGTCCCCACAGCTACCGCCGTAGCCAATACAAGCCTCTTATCGGCCTCGTAGCCGGCGGCTAAGGTCACCACCACGTCGTCGCGCTTGACATCGAGGGCCGCGCCGACGATGTTCCCCAGCGCACGCAGCCGAGGGCCGTAAAAGCACGGGCACTCCGGCAACACGTGCGCTTAGGTGTCCACTGCTTCACCGCAGACCAGGCAGCGGCCAGCTTGGCATTCATTGTCGTTACATTAGGCGAACTCGGACATTGATATCCTCTCAATCCGGTGAAGATACTGCTCCGATCATCCCCAGTGGCCCGACCAGAGCTGATGAGTGTCAACAGCCTCCTCCCTGGTAGCGGCTCGGACCAGCGGTCCCTTATAACGATGCAGTACCAGCCAGTTGGACAGTCTGCTTGCCACCTCTCCCTGGTGGACCGCGCGACAACTCGCGGACGGACGTGAGAGTACGGACATCGACCTGGGATTGTCTGCTGGAACAGGCCAAACAAAATAATCATTATTGGTCAGAGGGTTGACTTCGCAGCCGAAAAAAAGGCGCTGTACATAGTCAGAACGGCGTCCTCACGGGATAGAATATAATCTGTCTGTCGCTGAGTGAAGGGCACCGCAACAGGACGGAGGTGAAACTTGGTAAAAAAGTAACACAAAATGTTTGTGTGAAGTGAGTTGTGGGGGAGGGATGCATCGTTGGAAGACACCAGGGAGAGACACCGGGCTCCGGCGGCGCACGGCGGCTCGGCCAAGCACACATCGTACAGGAGGCGGCGTGGGTCGTCCTCGCACGGCGCAGCCAGCCGAGCCGTCGCTTGCAGTCGCACAAGAAGCCACCCACAAAAAGTGCATGTGATGTTACTTCCAGGTAGCACATGTGGTCAAATTATAAGTTCGCTTTGGTGCTAAGACCTTTGCTTGCGTTATTTTCAATTCAATCATGATTCATGAATGGTATCTATTAATGAGATCTGATGACAAATTGTATTGTCATGGGATAAACAATGGGAACTATTTTTAATTATATTCTTTTAGAATGGCTACACGTGTTTCGACCAAAAATATCTTTTTCAAGCCTTAATATCCAAATGACATTATTTAAAACATTGGCCTAAATACATCTCATGCAAGTCAATAAAGTGACATAACTGATAGTAAATTCCTTCGAAGAAACATGTCGCATTCTATGTCGCACCCCTGTACGCCAGATCCTTTTCAAGTAGCTGAGCCGCGTACCTACTGAGTTTCACTTTACCAACACTGCCGTTCAAAGTTGAAAGTGTAGAAATGAATGCTGCCTCTAAAGCCTGTCTATGTTTCTTTTGGAACTCTTTACACAAAATTGAAGTTCCGTTCCAGTCTGGAAGGTGACCTGCCGCGTCGACATGCTGTACAAATGCATTAGACAGTCTATGATGCCTAAGATCGCTCTTGTGCTCTTTTGTCCGCGTATCTTTGCCTCTAAATGTTTCGCCTATGTAACTTGTATCGCATGCACCACACGGAATTTTGTAAATCACACTGCCCTGGTTCTCGGTGGCTTTCTTCTTTCTTGACTGAACGAGGTTCTTGACCGTCAGACCGACTGGAGATGAAATATTGAATGATCCTTCCACAAATCTTCCTGTAACTTCAGCTTCCTTTGGCGCCAGTATCAAGAAGTAGTTATTTTTGTCGTTTCTTCTTTCTCCTGCCCTTCTTCGAATTTTGATCGCCTTCTTTTCTGAACCGCAAAGATCTCAAAGACAAGAACCTCGCAAGTTTTGATGTCAAGGCGTTGTTTACCAACGTGCCTATAGCTGGGGCGACTCAAGGGCACTGGACCAGAACCCAGACATCATTCTGCCAGTGCCCAAAGCTGATTTCATTCGGCTAGTACGTCTCTGTGTGGAGTTCGGCGCCCTCGAGTTCGAAGGCGCTGAATTCAAGCAGATTGACGGACTGGCGATGGGGTCACCTTTGAACCCGGTACTCGCCTGCATATTTAGGAAACGGTAGAAGCAGATCACTTTCTACGCATAGCCGGAACCGATACTATCTGGTTCCGGTATGTCGACGACATCTTGATCATCACAAACAACGACAAGGATTTGATGTCTTTGCTTGGCCAGATCAACAACGTTCACCCAAAGATACAATTTACCTGCGAAGAGGAAGATAACGGCACGCTAGCATTTTTGGACACGCGTATCTGGAACCGTGGTAAAAAGGCGGCGTTCTCAGTTCACAGAAAGCCGACCAACAAAAATGACCTAATTCACTTCTACTCAGCCCACAGAAGCCGAACGAAAACGGAAGTGGTATTGGGCTTCTATCTACGGGCCTTTCGTATTTGCTCTAAACAGTTTATAAAAGAAGAGTTAGCCTACATCAAGAAAGTATTTATTAAGCTCAAGTACCACCAGGCCTCCTATATAGTTTAGAAAAGAAAGCTATCAAAATTCGAAGAAGGGCAAGAGATAGAAGAAACGGCAAAAAGAACTACCTCTCGGCACCGGCATCAAAGGAAGCTGAAGTTATAGGAAGATTTATGAAATGATCATTCCATATTTCATCTCCAGCCGGTCTGCCGACCAAGAACCTCATTCAGTCAAGAAACAAGAAAGCCACCGAGAGCTAGGGCAGTGTGATTTACAAATTCCGTGTGGTGCATGCGATAAAAGTTACATAGGTGAAACATTTAGAGGCATAGATAGCACAAGAGCGATCTTAGGCATCATAGACTGTCTAATGCATTTGTACAGCATCAGGCACATACCCATGATTTTGCCCAGGAGGGGGCTACCTGCTCTCAAAGGGGCCCCCTGCCAACCCAGGCAGGGGCAGTAGCGGCGGAACACCTTCAATTAAGGGGGGGGGGGGCACTGCCGACTTTTGGTTCCATTCTTTCCATGCAACGCCCATAGGGCTAATGTTAAAATGCCAAAATTAAGGGGTGGCACGGTACCCCGGTGCCCCCCGTTCCGCCGCCTATGGCAGGGGGCGTGCCCAGAACCTTTCATGGGGGGCTGGGTATAGTGGGCCCAGTCCTCCCTTGCAGATGGGCCCATCTGTAACGGTCTTAGCCCTAAGAAAATGTGGAAAATTGGAAGGCGAAAACGTCATTTTTGCCTGAAAGGTATGCATAAAATGCACATAATTTTATGAGCGAGCGTAGCGAGCGAACGCCTCAGAGTCGCCGGTGTGGGTCCCTCGCACCGGTCTGGGGCGCTCAGAGGTGCCGGTGAAAGACCACCAGATGCAATGGTGTGGGGTCCTCACAGGCGCCGTTGTGGGGGCCTTAGGGCTTAGAGACACTGGTGGGGGCCATCATAGGCATGTGTGGGGCCCTGGGCTGAAAGTTACTCGTGGCTCTTCATAGGCCGACAAGGGACCCTCAGAATCCGGTCAAAAGCCCTCAGAGTCGCTGGTAAATGCCGTCAGATGCGCTACCGGAGGGCTCTCAAAGGCGCCGGTGTGGGGGCTCTTAGAGTCGCAAATGTGGGCCTTCAAGAGGCACTGGTGTGGGGCGCTAAAAGCCGCCATCCACTGCTTGAATATGAGCTGAATTTAACGTTGGGGTCTATGAGCTGCGCGCCGAATGCCGTTCAGCGCCGAATGCGCGATTCAGCTGATTATTCGCCGGCTGTTGGGCGTCGAATCATGCGCTGACGACTCAAGATTACTTTACTTCTCCTGACGACTTAAACTACTTCAACTTTTCAGTGCGCACTAGGCATGGACGATTACGCGCAAAATACGCTCCTAACCAATGGACGGCGACCTTTAGAGGTGGCGGTGAGGGCCATCGCAGGCGCCGTTATGAGGGCACTCAGAAGCACTGGTGTGGGTAGTGGGGCCATAACAGACGGATGTGGGGCTCTTATAACTGATCCCTCATTGGCCAGCTAGGCCATCGGAGGCCGGCAAAGGTTCCTTAGAAGCGAGTGTGGGGCCCTTCTGGAGATAAGTGTGGCTACATTAGAGCCCACGAGTTGCTCTCTCAAGCCCTGCCGCGTCCTTTTCAATTGAAGGATGGTCAGCGTGGACCCTCTGCCGCCAATTGACACCACAGGGCCCCTCGGGCCCGGGGGAACCTAAACCCGATAACGGGCACATGCCCACTAGCCCCCTGGCTATGCCACTGAATCCAAGTGATCAGGGACCCCCTTAATCAGGGGCGTCTCAGGTGACTAGGGGACTTTCAACTGACCGGATCCCACTAGGTGACCAGGGGACCCTCTTATAAACAGGGGCCAGTTATATCAGGGGCACCTCTGGTAAATAAGGGCCTTCATATGGCTGCAAGGGCCTTGCAGATAACCAGACACTTCCCGGGTAAACACGGTCCATCAGGTGACCGACCAAGGTTACTTCAGACCACTGCCCAGTGGCCACCCAGGTGATCAAGGGCCCCGCAAGTAAGAAGGAATCATCATATAATCAGGGGCCCGTCAAATAACCAGGTACCCCTCAGATAGCCAGGAGCCCCTGATATTCAGGGGCCCTCATGTGACAGGTGGCCCCTCAGGTGACCAAGAGGTCCCTCAGCTGACCTAGAGGCCCATCAGGTGACAAGGGCCCCTCAGATAGCCAACCAGGGGCACCATATAGGTGATCAGGGGGGCACTGAGGCGACCAAGAGGCTCTTCAGGTGGTCAGAGGCCCTCAGATGACCAGGGGGCCCCAAAGTGACCACGGAGGTAACCAGGGGGCCCTCAGGTGACCAGGGGGACCTCAGATGGTCAGGATCCGCTCAGATGACCAGGGGGTTCTCAGGTGACCAGTGAGGTAACTAGGGGTCCCCTCAAGAGATCAGGGGCTCCTCAAGTGACCAGGGGCCCATCAGGTAACCAGGGGGCCTCTCAGGTGACCAGGAGGTCCCTCAGATGATCAAGGGTCGCTCAGATGACCAGGGAGCCCCTCAGGTGACCCAGTGATGTAATTAGGGGGCCCCTCAGGTGACCAGAGGTCCCTCAAGTGACCAGGGGGCCTCTCAGGTGACCAGGAGGCCCCTCAGGTGGTCAGGGGCCCCTCAGATGGCCAGGGGGCTCCTCAGGTTACCAAGGGCGCCTCAGGTGGTTAAGAGTCAATCAGTTGACCAGGGGGCCTCTCAGGTGACCAGTGAGGTAACCAGGGGCCCCTCAAGTGACCAAGGGGCCCCTCAGATGGCCTAAGGGCCCCTGAGGTGACCAGGGGACCCCTCAGGTAACCAGTGGCCCTCAGTTAGGAAGGGGCGCTGTGGGCTCGTCACTGTGACGGAATTCCTCTTCGATATTTTTTCTTTCTTTCGAGTAAAAGACGTTCTGTCTAGTATTGGAATTAAGGCACGTCCACCAGAGTTCTCCCTGGACCGCAGGGGCCCCCTCGCGCCTTCGGCGCTCAGGGGGTGGGGCATGGCCCCCTTGGGTACATTACTGTACAGCATGTCGACGAGGCAGGTCACCTTCCAGACTGGAATGGAACTTCAATTTTGTGTAAAGGGTTGCAAAAGAAACATAGACAAGCTTTAGAGGCATTTCTACGTTTTTAACTTTGAATGGCAATGTTGGTAAAGTGAAACTCAGTAGGTACACGGCTCAGCTACTTGTAAGGGATCTGGCGAACAGGGGTGCGACATAGAATGCGACATGTTTCTTCGAACGAATTTACTGTCTGTTATGTCACTTTATTCACTTGCATGATGTGTATTTGGGCCAATGTTTTAATTTTTGTCATTTGGATATTAAGGCTGGAAAATACATTTTTTGTCCAAACACGCAGGCGCAGATCCAGGAGGCGGCGGGGCGGCCGCCCCCCCCCTCCATCCGAAAAAAGGCGCCCATAGCCCACGGCAGAGAGGCCGCCCGGAGCAAAAGAGCGGCGACACAGCAAAGGTTGAGCAGAAATAGAGCGCCTCCAGCAAGAATTTGGGCTCACCAAGCAGGAGAGCGACGCGCCGAATTGCCCATTCCCAGCAGATGTGAGTCGCCCCAGCAGCAGATGGGCGCCCCCCAGCAAAGGAGGGACGTCTCATTACAAGAATAAAAAGATACCTTCTGTTCAAGAGGGGCGCCCCTGGCAGCGGAAGGGCACCCCCCAGCAGGAGAGGTGTCCCCCTGAAGAGGAGCGAGCCCCAGCAAAAGGAGAGAGGCGCCCCTATTCCGAGAAGAAGAGGGGCGCCCTGACAGCAGATGGGCGTCCCAGCAAAAAAAGAGGAGCCCGTAAGAAGAAAATGGGTGCCACTGGCAGAAAAGGGGCGCCCCCGGCAGCGGAAGGGGCCTCCAGCAGGAGAGGGGCGCCCCCAGCGAAGAGGGGCGCCCCAGCAGAAGAGAGGGGCCTCCAGCAGGAGAGGGGCGCCCCCAGCAGAAGAGGGGCGCCCCAGCAGAAGAGAGGCGCCACAGCAAAAGTTGATCAGAGATAGGGAACCTCCAGCAGAGGTTGGGCTCGCCAAGTAGGATAGGGGCGCCCCATTGACAATATCCGGCAGCAGAGAGACGCCCCAGCAGCAGATGGGTGCCCCAGAAAACAGCAGCCGTTGGGCGCCCCCAGTAGAAGAGGGGCGCCTCATTACAAGAAGAAAAGGAGCATATTCTGCACAAGAGGGGCGCCCCTGACAGCGGAAGGGCAACCCAAGCAAAGGGGCTGTGCCCCAGTAAAAGGAGAGGGGTGTCCCGCTCCGACTTCCGAGTAGAAGATGGCGCCCCAGCAAAAAAGGGGTGCCTCTGGCAGAAGAGAGACGTCCCCCGCAGTGGAAGGGCGCCCCCAGAAGAGAGGCGTCTCCAGCAAAAGAGAAGTGCCCCCTGCAGGAGAGGGGCACTCCACCAAAAGTTGGGCAGAAATGGGGCGCCTCCAGCAGAGTTTGGGGTCGCCCAACAGGAGAGGGCCGCCCCATTCACAGTAGAAAAAGGAACTCCCCAGCAGCAAAAACGCGCCCTAACAGAAAAGGTGCACTCCCAGTAGAAGTGGGACGCACCAGGAAGAAGAGGGGCACTCTATCAGAAGATGGGCGTCCCAGATAAGTGGGCCGCCTACAGCAAATTGGTCGTTCTTAGAAGAAATGAGGCGACTTAAGCAAAGTGGCCTCCCCATGACAGATTGGGCGATCCAAGCAGAGGTTGGGCACCCCCGGGAGAGAAGTGAGGCATACCAGCACAAGTGAGACGCTTCCAGAAAAAAAGAGAGACATCACCCGCGGAAGAAAGACGCGCCAGCAAATGGAGGCCACGTTTTTGCTAATCTCTTTTGCTAACGTAGTGGCGCCCATCTACGACTTTTAACCCACGCCGTGCTGGTGGTGCTGGAGTTTTCCGTGTCGTGCTGGGGGAGGGGAGTTGGGGGGTCACGCCCCCTAGTCTAACTCGGCTCCTGGGCCGCGTAGCGACACGCGGTAAGCGGCATTCGAAAGATCGTCCAAAAACAGGACGAAAAGAAAACGGCCATTTTTTAGGTCAGGTCAAAGGTCAGGTCACCAGAGGTCATCAAAGGTCAAATGTTGCCTGTTTCAACATTTTTCAAAATGTTGCCTGTTTCAACATTTTTCAAAACACCGGCACATAACTCGGAAACCAATACAGCTAAAGCGCCGCGGAAAAGCGCATTCGATAGCCCTTTCAAAGGTGTTTCCGTTAACTGTCCTCAGATTTGACCTCAGGTCAACGGTTTAGCCTTCAGAGGGCAAAAACTCTAACAATTGCCGTTTTACAAGCAATGTTTTCCTGCAATAGCTTTTGACTCAAGAGAGTCTCGACATTACGTTTGCCAGCATCGCGTTTCTGTCGTCGAGACGCGTCGAATGAACAATAGGTTGACCTTGAAAGGTAGTTTTGAGAATTTGACCTCAGGTCAAAGTCATAACCTGACCGGGAAAGATCATGTGGCATATCAGTCGATCCGTATCGTCGAGCTGAACACAACTGAGGTGTTTTTATCGCTCTAGCATGTATCTATCAAAAGTTATTTTCAAAAAACTGCTGTGGACCTTTTATGACCTGGGAACATAATGAGTGATCACAGGTGCAATTTTCTTATTCAGTGTGTTAATTTTATATGTATCCCAATGCTTGAGATTGTCTAGAATGACGCTCGTCCAAAAGAGATGCCTTTCAGTTTTCTCCCATAGGCTTAAAGTGACCATCCCACCTTAACATTAGTTTTGAGTTGAGATAGCCAAATTGGTGGCCATGGCCTGAAAATACCGGTTTGGGCACTCACAACATCGAAAAATGCTTTAATTCGGAGATATGGAATTTCAAACTTGCAGTTTTTGGATTCTAAGGGGCTAATGCATTGGTATGCCCCCTTAGAATTTGTGACGTCAGCGGAGGTCTAACGATTTTTAAATCTTTTACTAAAACGTTTGGTAGCACGCGGTGGTATATGCTGCTTTGCGCGCAACAAATGCCGCACATTCAAATAAAGTCGCTAGGAACAGCGGAGATCCCAAAAAGTAAACAAAAGTAAAAGTCTAATATCTTGAAAACCGGTGAATATTTTTCGATGAAATTTGGTAGATATTCGTTTTCGCTCTTTCTGAACCGAGCGACATCACTTTCATGCCAATTGATTAACTTTTTTGAAGCAAAGAGGGTCCCTTTAACCCTCGCCCGTATAGGGGGGGGTCGAACGGACCCTCCCCCATGGTTTTTCGCGAATAACTCGCGTAAAAAGCGGCCGATCGCGACGAAACTTTCAGTACCCTCGCGTTCATCAATTTCACACCTACCCTGAAAATTTCATGACCCTGACCCAAATGACCTTTGACCTGTGACCTACTTTTCGAGACCATGTTTGGCTGGAATCGCGATTCGGCGTATGTCGGCTCGCATTAGCCGCGCGTTTGCAGTCTTTTCGTGGTTTCAAGCGTTAAAACATGTGATATGATGTTGCCCCCATGCATTAGGGTGGGTGTCAAGGTCACCTGAAGGTCAGGTCAGGTCATTGACCTTTGATGACCTCGGTTCACTTTTTCGAGTTTTACATGTTTCTAGGCCAGTTTTTGGAGCTGAATTCGAATTTAGCAACCATATGAACATTTACGAAGTAGTTTTGGTGCCTTCGTAACATGTTACGAAGCTGTCAGAGGCGGTTGCCACCTACTACAAATACCCTTACTGGTTGACCTGACCTGACCTGACCCGGCCTAAATACATGAAGACATCATCTGTGATCAAAACTAACATGATATTCGTGATCAGCACCCCGAAAAACCCCATAGCAGCCACACTTAACGACGTTCTAACAGGTCCCGATTTTCCCGCCTTTGGGGTCATTGACCTGACCTGCAAGGTCAACCAATGACCTAGGACCTTAAAATTGGGTATCATCGGCTTCCTCTCGTCACGGGCAACACGCTCGTTTTTTCCGCGAAGCTCTAGCTCGATCAGGGGCGAAACGGCAAGGGGGGGTCCAACGGACCCCCCCCCCTCCCCTTATACGTTCGCGGCTGGAAAAACACCAATACGGGCGAGGGTTAAGTATGCCTAATGGAGAGGTCGCAAAACTGACCTGACCTTAGGTCACATATCAAAATTCCGAGATATACATTTCATGAAATTGTTGCTTTCATCAAACGCTGAAAGTTTCAAAACGATCGTTCAGGCGGTATAGCAATGGTGAGCATTTGAACTTTTTCTGAGGTTACGTCATTTGGCATGACCTGGTGACCTGACCTTGCATCACCCGGGTCTGACATTTTTACATGTGCAGAAAAAATGCATGATAAGGTATCCTGAAAACGGCGGCGCTGTGCGCAGCCGGTTTTAAGATATTGGCGAAAACCTGAGGGGGGAGCGTGACAACGCCCCCCCCCCCCAGCACGGCGTGGGTTTTAAACTCTCGATTTTGACGACGGTTTGGCGCCCCTCGTATGAAGCGCCCCCGGATTGCCAGGTCGCCCTTATTTCGACTTGCCGCCCCCCCCCCCTCCCGAAAATTCCTGGATCCGCCCCTGGAAACAAGTGTAGCCATTCTAAAGAAAATATAATCGGGCGTGCACGAGTCGCCGTGCACACAGGGTGCTTGGGCCAGACGGGCGTCGTCCAGGACGCAGCGCGGGTCGGCGGCCGTGTAACCGGACCGCAGCTCGCAGTGGCAGCTGTAGCTGGGCCGGGCGGCGGCGGCGCTGCGCCTGCAGGTGCCCTTCCTGCGGTCCGCAGGGCGCGCCCAGTCGGCACGGGTCGCGCGGCTGCTGACACAGCGGCCCACAGTCAGCGATAACCGTGGCGGTACGGGACCGCAGCGGCCACCATAATAAGACCACTACACTCCACACAGGTTAGCCTGCACGCAGCTCGGGTCGTCCAGAGAACGCATCTGCCAGTTGCAGCGCGTCTGGCAGCTGCAGCTGTCGGCGACGCTACTGCGCTCGGCCCGGTGGCCAACCCGCCGATATTGGAGCGCCTCACCGCTCACCCACGGGTTCAGAGGCTCGGCACCCACCAGTTGCGGCCGGAGCGAGAGTGCGTTTGCGTCGAGCACGCTGCAGCGGCCGCGCAGGTAGTCCACCACGTGATGCTGGTTGTCACCAAAGATGGCCGTGTCAAGCCGCTGGCCCAGGCGCTGCCGCGATTAACGGTGCGCCGAGACGGCCGAACAAGCACCAGCTCAACGCCCACTGCGGCAAGTGGCCTGCGAACTGCGGAATGCACATCCCTCCACTCAACATCTTTTTGAGCATGGAAATCGTCCTTGTCCCAAGTGGTTTCCCCCCGCCCCCCTCCCCTTCCCATAATGGACAGCTGGATCCGCCAGTTAGTTTTTGCTAATATCATAAAAAGGTAGGTATTGGCCAGCCTCTGGCATCAGACACCAGCGCCCAGAAAAGAATGTTCTTTAGGGGTCTGAAGCAGAATCAGTTGCAACTTGCAATTGTAATAATTCGGTAAAGCAGAGTCCTGTTTGGTTCCAGTCCACTGAAGTTCTACACAGTCAGTCTGCAAGATTTATTTCACAATAATTACCTGTGATTTACACACAACACAAATGCTATAGGTACCTGGTGCATAGCAGTTACTGAGAATATTACCTTCTGAAGATGGAGAAAAAAGATAAGATCTATGTTCTATGCAATTCAGAATCAGTAAAAAAAATCATTGAAGTTAGGAAGTTAGGAACTGCCCTTGTAAACATGTACCTATACAATGGCACATGGCATTAAATACAACACAGTTTAACTTGGGTGATAAACAAGGTAGGTACTTATAATACTTTATGTTTTGGTAAAAACTGACCTACATTATTCACACAAAAACATAGGTAGGTATTCATTTCACTGAAAATTATCTTCCATGTACAAAGACCCCGTTCAAAGCCAAAAGTTCGGTTTTTGCCCCCCAAACCCAAAAGACTTTTTCATTGTGCGTAAAAGCAAATCTTGTCACCAACCCCAAAAGCGACTTCTCGCTAAGGTAAGGTCAAAAGAGAAATTTGTCCCAAGTCTAAAAATTATTTGTCGCGAAGCCCACAAGCTGCTTTAGTCCCTAAAATCCAAAGCTATTTTTCCTCTATGTCCAAAAGCAAATTTTGACCCCAAACTCAAAAGTAACTTGTCGCTATGCCAAAAAGCGGCATTTCCACAGTCAAAATTATTTTTCACTAAGCTGAAAACCTGCTTCAGCCCCTAAAATCCATCAGTTATTTTTCTGCTATGCCCAAGAGCAAATTTGACTCAAACCCAAAAGCGAGTAGTCGCTAAGCTCAACAGCGAAATTTATCCAAAGTAAAGAAATTATCTGTCGCTAAGTCAAAAATCTGCCTTAGCCCCTAAAATCCAAAAGCGACTTTTGACCCTAAATCCAGATGCGACTTCTCGTGAACTCAAAAAATGACATTTGCTTAAGTCAAAAAAATTATTTGCCGCTAAGCCAAAAAGCTGCTTCAATACCTAAAATCCAAAAGCGACATTTCCGCTATGCCCAAAAGCAAATTTTGGCACTAACCCCAAAAGTGACTTGTCGCTAAGTTCAAAGGCGACATTTGCCCCAAGTCCATAAAAGCATGTCGCAAAGTTCAAAGGCTGGCTGCTTTTCACCCCAATATCCAAGTGACTTTTTTCTATGCCCAAAAGCAAAGTTCAACTTGTCGCTAAGCCCAAGTGACTTACCTACTGATGGGTCAAGAACTGACTTTTGGCCCAAGACCAAAAAGCAAGTTTGTGCGGAAGTAGTGTAGCAGGTGTCACACTTTTTTTGCAACCAAGGGGAGGTGCTGTAGGTTCAGTCGGGGAAACTATGGTAAAATCTGCTATTTTTAGCAGTCTGCTATTTTTAACAGAAATCTGCCAAAAATGGGTACGCATGTGACGTCACCGTACCCAATTATAGCAGATTTGGGTACAGCCCCATACAAAAGCAGATCTGCACCCTAATTGAAGCAAATGCGCATCAAATGCCTGGCAGGTTCATGATGAGAATAGTGCTGAGAATGTCCTCTGATATTTTTGTTCAGATCCGACTATTTTTAAATAATGAATTTGAAAATAGTCGGATCTGAACAAAAATATCAGAGGACATTCTCAGCACTATTCTCATCATGAACCTGCCAGGCATTTGATGCGCATTTGCTTCAATTAGGGTGCAGATCTGCTTTTGTATGGGGCTGCACCCAAATCTGCTATAATTGGGTACGATGACGTCACATGCGTACCCATTTTTGGCAGATTTCTGTTAAAAATAGCAGACTGCTAAAAATAGCAGATTTTACCATAGTTTCCCCGACTGGGTTAGGTTGTAGGTTGTGGGTTTCAGGTTGTAGGTGGTAGGTTTTAGGTTGTAGGTTGTAGGTAAGGTTAGGTTAGGTTTGGTTATGTTTGGTTTGGTTAGGCTTGATAAGAAAGCTCTCTGGATATAGCGCCTCTCCTTGGTTGCAAAAAGGAGTGTGACGCCTGCTTTACGACTACTGTTTGTGCAATATCAAACACCACGCATTTTACCTAGGTATTTATTTACAAATATAATCCCGAGGCTGGATTCAAAAGTTAACGGGCACTAAATCTGGATGCGATACCTACTACAAAAGAAAATACATGAAATTGCGCCAGGATGACAAATTACAAAAAAAAATGGAACAGCCATTTGGCTCATTTTTGAAGAACAGTCATTCTTACGAGTTACAAGTCAATCTCATTTATATAGTTTTTGTTTTATTATTTTGTTGTAATGTTCATAAATCATCCAGACAAATCCTCAAATAAATATTTTCAATGTTACCTCTCTATGATCAGAAGTACTATATCATTCAAGCCGATAGGTAGGCATTTTCAGGCATTTTATATTTAGCAACTGCCGAGACCAAAACGACGCGGGCAACAAAAGAAACCGTGGGGATAACGTAATTTTGGGTCATTAGATAGTCATAAATGGTTTTAAGTACAAGGCATCAGAATATTTAACACTCAAAACAATTCAAATTAGCATTTTGATAGATAGACAATTGCCTAGTTCTTACCGTCGAAATCAAAGTCGTCCCGCGCGCGAATGGCGGACTGGTAGTTGATAGAGCTGGACACCAGTACTTCTGGATGGGCGTGCGTGTTGTGATTTCAAGGTGCCTATTTACTACCTATTTAAAAACGCTAGGTATAAATTTGTTATTATTTAATCTATCTGCCACCCAAAACCGAAAACATTAAAATATTTTCATTTGTACATGCAAAATACCTACCCACTCCATCATCACAAAGTACCATCTCTTTCATACGTCATCAATATGGCACAGCAGAAAGCTGAAATGCCCGGCCGATTTGTGTGAACGCGAGGGAAGTCACGTGACCTTGATTCACACTCTTTATGGCAAAATCCAGTAAAAAGGGGCCCATCTGATATTTATACAGACGATATATCACGACATAAGGAAGGCGTTGTGATGCTCAGCATAGTGGTGCCCGATTTTCGGGCACCACTATGCAAACGGGCACCACTTCGCGTAGGTGTATCGGACAAAGGGCACCACTACGCTGGTCTTACAAACGCACCCACACACACACCACACACACACACACACACACACCACACACACACACCACACAACACCACACCACACACACACACACCAACACACCACCACACACACACACACACACACACACACACCCACCACACACACACACACACACACACCACACACCACCCACACACACACACACACACATCTGCAGTAGGTGGTCGCAAGCTTTCGGCGCAGTTTCCGTATATGTAGATATACCTACTTAATTATAACAGGCAGTTTCCGCTAAACCACTTGCGAGGGCGACTGCGGCGTCCACCCGTCCTGGTTTGTATAACTGTTCCATTTTTTTTAACCATTTGCTCTAATGGTACGTACCTGAAAAAGGGATTAATTGGTTTAATTTACAATTTACATTGCATGCTTGCTTTAAAAAATAACTTATTGTTGCATTGATACTGTAAAAGCACTTCTCATTGATCCGTATAAAATGTTCATTCGATGTTCAAACGACAGAGAATGGGCGGACAGAACAGAGAATGGGCGTGCTCGGTGATAAGTAGATAAATATTTGTGTTTTGTATTTCATTTTCCTGGTTCAGGAGTGCTGGTATTTCACGAAGATATAAAGGCATGGAATGCGGCTTTTCTGAGCGAGGGTATGAGTCGCCGGGCTGAACAGCTATTCAGCTTCATGATTGTTTGATGACGTGAAACTCAGTCAAAATCATGACATTTACAGACGATCAAGCGCACCATTCAATACACTTACCTACCGTAAAACTCCATGCCAGTCCACTTGATAAGAGCAGTGAGCACTATCCCTTCTTCGCGCTGTCACACGCGCCCAAACATCAACCACCAAATGCCCCAACACCGGTGTGTCGTTTCGTCGCACAGCGCGCAGACTGTCACAAACGCTGCACATGATTGGCGCAGAAATGCGCATGCGCGAACAGCCGAACAAGTATGGCTAAGCTCCGGCTTTACTCCAGTTAGCCGAAGGACACAGCCAGCTTGATCAGCCCGCGCTCCGCCCAAGTTAAGCCTGTTTTGGATGCGCGGGCAGATGTCGGGCTGAGCTACTGCTATCCGCACGTGGGCATAGCTGCGGCATGCCCTAGCTCAGCCCTAGTAAAAAATATCCCTCGCCCGTATTGGTGTTTTTTCCAGCCGCGAACGTATAAGGGGGGGGGGGGTCCGTTGGACCCCCCCTTGCCGTTTCGCCCCTGATCGAGCTAGAGCTTCGCAGAAAAAACGAGCGTGTTGCCCGTGACGAGAGGAAGCCGATGATACCCAATTTTAAGGTCCTAGGTCATTGGTTGACCTTGCAGGTCAGGTCAATGACCCAAAAGTCGGGAAAATCGGGACCTGTTAGAACGTCGAAAAGTGTGGCTGCTATGAGGTTTTTCGGGGTGCTGATCACGAATATCATGTTAGTTTTGATCACAGATGATGTCTTCATGCATTTAGGCCAGGTCGGGTCAGGTCAGGTCAGGTCAACCAGTAAGGGTATTCGTAGTAGGTGGCAACCGCCTCTAACAGCTTCGTAACATGTTACGAAGGCACCAAAACTACTTCGTAAATGTTCATATGGTTGCTAAATTCGAATTCAGCTCCAAAAACTGGTCTAGGAACATGCAAAACTCGAAAAAGTGAACCGAGGTCATCAAAGGTCAATGACCTGACCTGACCTTCAGGTGACCTTGACACCCACCCTAATGCATGGGGCCAACATCATATCACATGTTTGAACGCTTGAAACCACGAAAAGACTGCAAACGCGCGGCTAATGCGAGCCGACATACGCCGAATCGCGATTCCGGCCAAACATGGTCTCGAAAAGTAGGTCACAGGTCAAAGGTCATTTGGGTCAGGGTCACGAAATTTTCAGGGTAGGTGTAAAATTGATGAACGCGAGGGTACTGAAAGTTTCGTCGCGATCGGCCGCTTTTTACGCGAGTTATTTGCGAAAAACCATGGGGGGGGTCCGTTCGACCCCCCCCCCCTATACGGGCGAGGGATATATTGGTTTTGATCAAAGTGGGCAAACCCAAGCTAAGCCCAGGCTGCCCGACGTTTGCCACAGTTCAGCCCAAGCGAATTGCTGGCTGGGAAAAAGCTTTGCCTGAAAATGACTCAAGAAACAGGCCAGAGCCACAGGTCAATGAGAATGAGGGTCAGGGAACAGGGTATTACATTTTCAGGATTGTGTAGAATTGAAGTGATCCGACGAGAATACCTACTAAAACTTTTGCCACGCCGGGCCATTTTTATGCGAGTTATTCGCAAAAAACCTAGGGGTGGGGTCTATCATACCCCTCAATAAGTGAGAGGGCTTATCACTGCTAGTCCCAAACACTGGAAAAAACTTTATCGTACTATTAAGAGAGAGAGAGAGAGAGAGAGAGAGAGAGAGAGAGAGAGAGAGAGAGAGAGAGAGAGAGAGAGAGAGAGAGAGAGAGAGAGAGAGAGAGAGAGAGAGAGAGAGAGAGAGAGAGAGAGAGAGAGAGAGAGAGAGAGAGAGAGAGAGAGAGAGAGAGAGAGAGAGAGAGAGAGAGAGAGAGAGAGAGAGAGAGAGAGAGAGAGAGAGAGAGAGAGAGAGAGAGAGAGAGAGAGAGAGAGAGAGAGAGAGAGAGAGAGAGAGAGAGAGAGAGAGAGAGAGAGAGAGAGAGAGGAGAGAGAGAGAGAGAGAGAGAGAGAGAGAGGAGAGAGAGAGAGAGAGAGAGAGAGAGAGAGAGAGAGAGAGAGAGAGAGAGAGAGAGAGAGAGAGAGAGAGAGAGAGAGAGAGAGAGAGAGAGAGAGAGAGAGAGAGAGAGAGAGAGAGAGAGAGAGAGAGAGAGAGAGAGAGAGAGAGAGAGAGAGGAGAGAGAGAGAGAGAGAGAGAGAGAGAGGAGAGAGAGAGAGAGAGAGAGAGAGAGAGAGAGAGAGAGAGAGAGAGAGAGAGAGAGAGAGAGAGAGAGAGAGAGAGAGAGAGAGAGAGAGAGAGAGAGAGAGAGAGAGAGAGAGAGAGAGAGAGAGAGAGAGAGAGAGAGAGAGAGAGAGAGAGAGAGAGAGAGAGAGAGAGAGAGAGAGAGAGAGAGAGAGAGAGAGAGAGAGAGAGAGAGAGAGAGAGAGAGAGAGAGAGAGAGAGAGAGAGAGAGAGAGAGAGAGAGAGAGAGAGAGAGAGAGAGAGAGAGAGAGAGAGAGAGAGAGAGAGAGAGAGAGAGAGAGAGAGAGAGAGAGAGAGAGAGAGAGAGAGAGAGAGAGAGAGAGAGAGAGAGAGAGAGAGAGAGAGAGAGAGAGAGAGAGAGAGAGAGAGAGAGAGAGAGAGAGAGAGAGAGAGAGAGAGAGAGAGAGAGAGAGAGAGATTTCTATATTTGCAGACTCGAGGTCCAATAAAAAGGTACCTACATGTAAGTAAAAGATCACTGATCAGTGATCGGCTATATGCTATATTAAGCTCAGCCGCACTCTTATTTGACCGTAGAAAAAAAATTCCTCTTCAAGAATAAACCCGTCTCCCTAAAAAAAAACATAATACTTCTCCGTGTTGAACCGTAAGCAATGGACTTTGAGACTATAGAGGGCGACTGTTCGGGCTGTTTCCTTCTCAAAGTGATGCCCCGTTCGGGCTTCAGTCGGCTCTCGATTATAAAATCTGCAATATCTGACCTCATTCCGCGGCTCATCCTAGGCGGATCTGTAAAAAAAAAAAAACCCTGTAGATAAGAAACCAACGATATAAGGAAACTAAAATTAGTAACGTAGTGATCATGGAGAGAGTCTGGATTGTTTGGTTGGCAAGTTTATAGTGAAATTTCCTCGTTTTTCTACGTGATTTGCTTAACTGCGTGCCCCCCCCCCCCCCCCCAGTGACGCGATTTCAGCTCCACTGGGGGGGGGCCAGCGGCATCACTGGGGGGGCTGCGGCCCCCCCAGTTAACATGTTAGAGGAGGCCCTGCAGTGTGGCTCCTATCCTTCATCCCTTAAAGGGACCCTCCCACCTTAACATTAGATTTGAGTTGAGATAGCCAAAATCGGGTTCCTGGCTCACAATTACCGGTTTCGGCACTCACAACATCGAGAAATGCCTTAAATCGGAAATATTGAATTTCAAAATTGCAGCATTTTGATTCAGAGGGGCTAATGCATAGGAATACCCCTCTGAATGTGTGACGTCATCGCAGATATCTAACAATTTTTAAATGCTTGACTAAAACGTTTTGTAGCACGCGGTGGTATATGCTGCTTTGCGCGCAACAAATGCCGCACTTTTAAATAAAGTCGCTAGGAACAGCGGAGATCCCAAAATGTAAACAAAAGTAAAAGTCTTATATCTTGAAAACCGGTGAATATTTTTCGATGAAATTTGGTAGATATTGGTTTTCGCTCTTTCTGAACCGAGCGACATCACTTTCATGCCAATTCATTAACTTTTTTGAATTTACATGTGACGTTTGGCATGTAGAAGGCAAGTAGAAGGCCCACTAAGGGGGAGAAGTTCCAAATGTCACGTGACTAATATGCCCTCCGGCGCGGTGTATAGGGCCTTGTCCGGCGCCCTGTTTTCACCAGGGGTAGCCAGTAACAGTTGGTAGCATTAGGCCAAATGGGCGCTCAAAAACTACTACCCCATAGGGTTTCCATGTTAAATCGACCTTTTTCAAGCGAGCCTCACACGTAAGCTAAACGATAAAGTGCCAATATTATTGTGGGGAAAGGTAGCCTCAAGCCTCCTCTACAACCTTTTTTTCTAGCGTTTTTCAATGCGGAGGCCATAACAGGTCCAAAAAGCATTGGGCGCTGCCCGAGGTACCAAAAGCCCCTCCGTGAGAGCACAAGTTCCTGCGCATGCGCACATTCCCTCAACCCTGTACTGGCGTAAATTAGTGATACTGCTCACGGACTCTATCAGCCAATCAGCGTCCCCAATTACATTGATAGATGTCGCTAGCATCACGTAAATCCTGCTTGCGAACACATTTTAAGAATGAAACAGCTGCGCCATTTCTGCCTCTCATTGATTCCTTCCATCTTAGTATCAACTATGCGCTTTTCAACTAACTTCAGACTAAGTTTTAAACTATGGTTAGTAGTGTTTTTCTGGTACATATAATTTAAAAATAACGGCTTTATGAATTTGGCTTTACTCGTCAGAATAGAATACTCTATTTTTTCCATATACAAAAAATATACCACATACCCTGTATCTTGTCCAGGTAGAATGGGCGCTTTCCGCGTCGGTGGTGTACCCGTTGTTCTATATACCCTGGTTTTCACCGGCGTCCCAAGCAGATATCGGCTCTCTCTATCGTCTGGAGGTTTCGAAAGATGCTCTCCAGAGATGGCGCTAGTAAATTTGGCTGACATGACGTCATGCTAAAAAGTGATGGGTTTTGTGAGAGCAAATGTAATAATAGTTGAAAATTTTGTACTTTTGCTTAATTAAGAAAAAATAAATATACAATTGTTCAAAACAGCGTTTTCCTCATTCATCCTTCATTCTTTTAAGAGGAATATAGACAGTTTAAATCTTTTTTCTTGACCGCAATTCGCACACGCACTAAATTAAAAGCTGGAGTTTTGTGCGTTCGTAAATGGTGATTTGAGAAATTAAGTTGCATAGGCGCGGGAGCCGGGGGGGCAGTGGGGGCAGCTTGCCCCCCCAACTCTGGGGCCGTGGGGGCGGTGCCCCCACAGCTTTGAGACGGAATACCACACTTTTTTCTGCAAATACTTAATTTTTTGTGGAAAAAGCCGAGGGATGAAAAACAAGTGGCCTAAAACCGGTGAGAAAACTAGATTTGGGGGTACCCTTGGTTGATCTCTATTATGGTGTGCCCCCCCAGTCGGAAAGTAGTTCCCGCGCCCCTGTTAAGTTGACAATACTCTTTTGCACTTTTGCTTTACAATCATTTTTCAATGCAGATAAATCCATAAATTATTCGAAAATAGGCATATCTTTGAAATATTATGATTTTCCACAAGCAAATTTTCCCAAAAACTTGAACTACTTACAACTGACGAACGCATCCAATAATCTGGATGTCTTATGATGAGTTCGTCATTTTTTCCCGAGGAAATACGATACAGTTCAAGCTACTTTACCGATTTATTAGGGTTTTTTGCCAATGAATTAATAAATAAATGACAACAATTAATCTCATTATCAACCATACTCGGAAGAATTTTCTTCGCATAAGCGCGAACACATCCGCGCTTTCATGAAAAGTCACGCCTGTAGATGTCAGGACTGCTGCTTTATGTCTCGCAAGGTGGCGCAGCGCGCAGGGTACCGACTACCGAGGCTGAGGTCTCCAAACTCTCCACCACGATTTAGCTTGGAAATGGCCGATGGGGAAGGTCTCACCCAAAAAACGGACGCCCGCTTTTACACAGCTGCATAAAGAGAATGAATTATTGGCATAGCTGACCACACGTCCCCTCCCCCTCTCCGCCCCAGCTCAATTGGAAATATCGCCTATTTTCCTTAGTCAGTTATATTCTGACTAATTTCTCACTCTTCCCAGTAAACCTTAACATGCATGATGCAGATGTCCACTGCGTAAGTCGTGTGCTTCCGTAAGTGTGCCAACTATATAGTGTTGCCTACACTCTACAGTGCCTACTGCTTCCCCATAGTCGTTATAATTGGTGATTCTCAGGTCAAAAGTTACACAGTGGTCTCAGAGAACAATCGTTTCAACAAATTAACGATTCAAACCGTTGCATTCTACTTATATTCCGGTCAGTTCTGCTACTAAACGATTCCGGCAAAACGCTCTTTAGGTTATGTATTAGCGAACCACCACACAAAATTCGCCCAATCAATGGTCAGTTATTACTGCTGGGCTGAACCATCATACGCTATATAGCCTATTGCAGTCAATATTTTCAGAACGATACTGACTGACGAAACACAACGTATTCGCGGAGTCGCACATACGTTGGCACCCAGGTGGCCTGTCAGCAGCCGCACAAATTGAGATGGCACACCGCAAAGCATGCCTTTCCAAACAGGCACAAGCACAGGGACACAAATTCTCAAAATCCAAACTTATTCCAATACTGGTCAAATACGAATAGGCATAAAGTTTTGAGGTTTTCTCATGTTCATTCTTCTTTCAACACACGCGGCAGACTGCAGCAGAACATCTCACAGAGCTGCGCTGGATGAAGTCATGAGCTGGGACACGGTTTGTGACCAATGACCGATCGGGGGTGCCAGCCTCCTCCCGGCACGCGATGCACTGGCCGCCGCGCAATCGATGTCGGGGCACCGCCGGCATTCGCCGACAGGGTTCCATCCGATTCGGTGTATTGGTGGCAGCCCGAACAGTGACCCACGCGAAGCTGGTGGACGTCGATGGCCGATGAGCGATGCCCTTCCGCGACCGGCGGTGGCAGTCGGTCCCACATCAAGAACAGATACCAGTCATGCGGTCAGTCGGCGACGGCGCTGTCGCGAGCCGATCTGATGGTCGCGCGGTGGGCGTTGCCGACGTCCACCGGGACCGTCGACTGGGGGAGCGCGGCCGCCTCTTGGCCGCCGCCTCAAGTGTTACGTCACTGCGATTTTTCATATACCTGTGCCCCCCGGACGTGACGTAGTGTGCTCGCGCGCGTGCAGGGTCTCTGCGATCGAAAAAGAGCGCTAGCAGCGCGCCACTCGACGCCGCAATTGTCAAAAGCGGCGTGTTAGCATGCTTTATTATGAATGATGTGTGTAAAAGTGAGTTTTTATGTTGTTTATTTGGAAGAAATGGTTGGAATAAATTAAGTTATTTTTATTTCTGTTGGTTGGAGTTTTTATTCAAAAGATTTCGGTCTATACCATTGATATTTACTGAAAATACCTTCGCTTGAATAAATTGCAGCTATTTGGCAACTGAAGAGTTAGGTAAGCCTAAATGATTTGTAAAAAGGTAAGAGACACCCTGATTATCATTTGAGAAACGAAAATATATGAATTTTCCTTATGAGACTCGCTCAATATGCTACTCCGCGGTTTATGCCCCGAGGGTGTCCGAGGGTTCCCGTTAGTTTGTCGTTGGCGCTCGGGGCCCTGTTTCACCGGTGATAGCAGCACGCCACTATCAAATTGCGCGAGCTGACGTAATGTGATGACGTCATACTGCTGACGTAAGGGGCAATTCTGGCGCACGATTGCCGCAATATTGTTTTACGTCATCAGCTAAATGTTCGAAGTTTATGTCCAAATTTTACCTAAACCCAACTTTTTTTAAATACATCATATTGAAAAAATATATATCAAAAATATATACACTATCATCAATCATGACTGCGTAAACTCTTACTTTTAGGCTCATACGTCACTTAATGCCGCCGCCAAGGTCGCGGCAATCGTGCGCCGGAACTACCCATTACGACAACAGTATGGCGTCACGACATGACGTCAGCTCGCGAAACGTGATAGCAGCTTGCTGCTATCACCGGTGAAACAGGGCCCGGCTCGCGCGCGAGCCGACGTCACCGCCTGTGACGTCGGCTCGCGAAATACGTCATACCCTGCACACAAAATAGCCGGCTGCCGAACAGCGCTCAGTAAGTAGTAAGTCTGGTAAGTAGTGGTTGTCGTCATCAACTCGTCATGCAGCAGCTGATTGGGATGGGCTATTTTTATCCAGACGATAGAGAGAGCCCAGGGCCCTGTTTCACCGGTGATAGCAGCACGCTGCTATCAAATTGCGCGAGCCGACGTAATGTGATGACGTCATACTGCTGACGTAAGGGGCAATTCTGGCGCACGATTGCCGCAATATTGTTTTACGTCATCAACTAAATGTTCGAAGTTTACGTCCAAATTTTCCTTATACATAACTTCTTTTAAATACATCTGTAACGTTCTTAAGATATCAGATAACGTAAGACGATGATATGTATTCAGTAATGTCAGATATTATACAGCACTGACCAACCCTAGCTCGGGTGTCTAACTCTACAACCCTCCGGCTGCCGCGCCCTCACTTGCCGTCAACCACGAGTTCGCTTTTCTGCCGTTAGATGACAGCACGTCTCAGGACACTACAAATTACAATACGTCACATCCCTTCTCCTGCGACAATGAGATATCGAGATCACGGACATGCTGGTGTCCGTACACGAACACACATGTGCAATGCACCACATCAAATGCTACGCAAAGCTACTGTGCGACGAAGCTATACCGCGGCACTGAAGGACTGAGCACTGTAACACTAGGTACTGGTAATCGCAAAACAGTATAAAACACGACAAAATATTTACATTGCATACCTCTCATGACGCTTGGTCATTCTACCGTCTGCTGATAAGTACGTAGCCACATTCAGCATACAATGACACGAACTGACAAGAACAGTGAACACGAACTGAACTGACACGAACAGTGATTCATCTAACGTAATCGGACAGATAGGCGGGCGGGCGCCTTTCGCGCTGGGGACGGCGATTTATGACCGGCGGTGAGCCTGCCCCGGTCAGTGGTGCGTAAGGCGTATGGACGGGGGACGGCGGGAGCGGAGGAGATGACGGCACATCCATCCACGGTTCGCCAGGAGGCACGGGCGGGACGACGAGCGGGCGCACGCCCGTGCCGGTGGCGACGGGAGGAGTCTGAGGCGGCTCTGGTAACGCGGTGGGTTCCCGTGGCGGACCGAGCACGTCTGGGTCCGAGTGATCACTCTGTACAGGCAGAGGGTCATTGGTGGCTAACAGCTGGCGGCGGTTGCGACGATAGGTCACTTCATTCACGCGCACCCAGTAAGATCGCGGCCCAGCTATTCCTGTACAGACGCCAGGGGTCCATGTGCGCTGTCCAGGGAGGCGCATCCGAATGGGCTGACCCACGACCAGAGGGGCCAGGGGCTGCGTCCGACGATTGTAATATTTCGCCTGGCGCAGTTTATTGTCAGCGAGAACACGCGGGAGAGGAGTCGGGTACGCGGGAAGCAAGTTTGACCTGGGAGTAGGCAAAAACGTCCGACAGGCACGTCCAAACATTTTCTGTGAAGCGACATGTCTGACCCTTCACTGGGCGAATTACGCCACGTCATCAGCGCCCAAAGGAAGTTTTCACCGGAGGCGATAGCCTTACGCATTAGACTCTTCGCCGTTTTCACGGCGTTCTCAGCCTTGCCATTCGATTGCGGATAGCCTGGGCTGGAGGTAACATGATCAATATCCAGGGAACGCAGAAATGCTTTGAACTCACAGCTGCTGAACGGTGGTCCATTGTCACTAACCAGCGTTTCTGGAATGCCATAGCGAGCGAACTGGGCCGCTAGAGCTGAGGTCACATGTGTCACAGTAGTCCGAGTCAGGCGGTCAATCTCCATGAAGTTGGAGTAATAATCTACCAGCACGAGGTACATTGACCCATTAAGTTCAAAAATGTCCGTTCCCAGTTTCGCCCATGGCCGGGAGGGGACCTCATGCGACAATAGCGGCTCGGCCGTCTGAGCCGGGCGATGGGCTAGGCAGGTTGGGCACTTCAGAATCGCTTCTTTTAGCTGGCTGGTCATTCCGATCCAAAACACGTTCTGCCGAGCAAGTCGCAGTATCGATGACAAACCAATATGAGTACGGTGCAGGCGCGAGATAAGGTCCTGCTGAAGAGCGCTGGGAATGACCACACACCTGCCTTTGTACAGCAGTCCGTCCTGTGTGAAAAGTTCGTCATGAAAGCCATGATACGGCCGGAGTGCGTCTGGCAACTGGCGCCGATGCTTCGGCCACCCTGCCAGTACCTGTTTGACGACCCGTGGGAGGACCGGATCAGACTGATACGCGGCCCGTATGGCTTCTAGACGCTCTGGAGACACCGCGATCCCACTGGACAACTCTAGGGATTCGGTCTCCATTGCGAACAGTGAGGATGGTTGCTGAGTTGGAGCACGACTAAGCGCATCAGCGACAGGAATCTCTGATCCTGGTCGGTACACAATGTGAAAGTTGTACCTCTGCAGTGTGAGAAGCATTCTCTGCAAGCGAAGTGGTGCGTCACTGAGTGGTTTGTTGTGTATCGCGACCAATGGCTTATGGTCAGTCTCGACTGTCACTGGCCTACCGTACAGATATTGGTCCAGGCGAGTGAGCGCAAAAGTAATGGCCAATAGCTCCTTCTCAATTTGCGAGTAGGCTCGCTCCGCTACCGTAAGGGAGCGCGAGCAGTACATGACTGGGTTTCCCCGCTGCAGAAGGACAGCGCCGAGGCCATGGCTCGATGCATCGCACTGCACTGTAGCCTCGTCATGTGGGTCATAGTATTTGAGCACTGGCGCTGTTGTAAGCAGCTGCTGAATGGTTTTGAATGCTGTCTCACACTGGGGGCTCCAGTACCAGTCGAAGCTGGCCTGTGTGAGCTGACGGAGAGGTGATACAGTCTGTGACAGGTTGGGGATGTAGCGGGCCAAAAAACTGACCATCCCCAGGAAGCGTTTGAGACTGGGCACATCCGTGGGGGGGCGGATAGTCACGCACCGCAGACACTTTAGCTGGGTCTGGTTTCAAGCCGTTAGCCGACAAGACGTGACCCATCCATTTCAGTTCTGTCACTTTGTACCTGAATTTATCAGGGTTCAGACGAAGGTTCCTCTCACGTGCCCTGGCTAGAAATGCCGCTAGATTGCGGTCGTGATCCTGTTCGGCCTGCGCACGCGTGTTGCCGCGACCAAAAACTACAAAATCATCAGCTATGACCTCCACACCCTCAAGACCCCTGATGAGCTCATGCATCATTCTCTGCCAAATTTCGGAGCTGCACTTCACGCCATATGGCAGCCTGTTCCAGATATAGCGTCCAAATGGCGTGTGGAAGCAGCACAGGCGCGCCGACCTAGCTGATAGCCCAATCTGCCAGAATGCACAGGATGCATCCACGAGACTGAATACTTTGGCTCCCGTGAGCCGGGCGGTTACCTCGTCCACAGTGGGTGTGGGATAGTGTTCTCTCCTCACAGCTCGATTTAGGAAACGGGGGTCTATGCATAGGCGAATATCCCCGTTCGGTTTATCCACTATCACAGGATTTGAGACCCAGTCAGTTGGCTCAGTGATGTGAGAAATGACGCCTAGCGTCTCGAGATCGTCCAGTTTTTTCTTAAGTTTCTCACGCACGTGCACTCTCACTCTGCGGGGAGCTTCCACTACCGGGATAGCGGACGGATCTGTCACAATTTCATAGTTGTCCGCCACTAGTCCCACGCTACTTTTGTCAAACACGTCATGATACTCAGCTTTGATGCGCGACTGACCGTCACTCACACACCCCGACCGCGGTGGCCCGGGTGAGGGACGAGCTCTGGGAGGGCCGTGACCCGGTTCAGTAGCGAGGTCACCCCCTGGGGTCACGGCCGGCGGGGGCGGGGCAGGGACATAGTCCAGTGGGTCACAGTCGCGGACGTCAATCAGGCCCAGCTGGACTGACGTGTTCAGGCTCAGTATGGAAGAGATAGCACTGTTCACAACTTTACACTGAAGGATGTGCCTACTCCGAGACACGGGGTTAGTAAAGCACAGGGACCTTTTCCCCTCACATGACACGAGAGCGCCGTCATACATGCGCAGAACGGTATGGCACGGTCTCAAACATGCGCCCTGTGGATCGTCGGTGATACGCACGTAGTCTGTCCATGTCAACACGTCACACTCGGAGCCGGAATCTATCAGAAACGTTACCGATTTTCCCGAGGCGGTCAAAGTTTTGTGTGCTTTTGTGGGTGTCTCACCGGAATGGGCAGCTGTCGACAAAACGTCCCAGTGCTCATGTTGATGTGCACCTGACGCGCCGGGAGGCGGGTCGCGGCGCTGGCCGGCTGGCGGAGTCGCAGTCAGCTGATCGCGGCCGGCGGCGGCGGCGCCGGCGCGGCGGCGCCCACGGTGGCGGCGAGAGACAGCGGCCGGGCCGCTGGCTGGCGAACTGGTCCGCGCTCGCCAGAGCCGGGCGGGGGACGCCGGGAGCCGCAGATAGTACTGCATGCGAAATGGTTGGCCTGCCCGCAGGCGAGGCAGGCTTTGCCCCATGCAGGGCAGCGAGACCGAACCATTGGGTGATCACGGCCGCAGAACTTGCACTTGCGGGTCGGTTGGGACCGGTTGTGTCCAGAGACGGCGGCCAAGTTGTCTGTTTGCTCACTGTGGGACTCAGTTCCAAACACCTTGAGATCACGATTGGCGGCTTCTTCGGATAGCGCTATGTCGATTGCCATCTGAAGGGTCAAATCAGCTCGCTTCAGCAGCGCTGCTTGTATTTTCTGGTCACGGAGGCCGATGCATAGGGGAGAGCGGGGCCAGTTGAAACACGGGGTCAGATGAAACATGGCTTTATTTTCAACAGTATGCAACATATGGCGTTGCCGACACCACTGCGCATTCGCGCTCGACCACTTCCTTAGTCAACGGCGTTTGGGCGGCAAACGGACGGCAATTTTAATTTGACACTTGTTTTTGTGTTTTTGAGGGGCGTTTGGGAGAAATCGTTCTTATGAATATTTTGTGATATATCATATACCTTTGTTTGCTGAAAGAAGAACTCCTGGCTCCGGAATAACACCTTATTTGGCCCTTCATTCAGCATGATGCCGTCCCTCCAGCTCGTTTGACATGTGCTTTACGGCGCGTGCGAGATGGCGGGAGCGGATGGGGTCAATTGAAACGCTTCTCTGAGGGTCAGTTGAAACAGGGCCACAGACCGTTTCAATGGACCCCGGTGACCTTTGCAATGGTTATTGTTCAGGGGCTGTAAACATTAAAGGAAATAGTCCACCTTTGAAATGAGCTTTTAAACTGAAATAATAGTTTAATAGAGCTCAATTTTTGACCCCTTTTTCTCCAGCCTTTTGCTTGAAAGCACACTATAGCCTGAGATATTTCTCATTTTTTCTCATCCGCCCATTTTACCATAGTCTATGTACTTTATGTCACCTATTATGAGGAACTTTGCACTTTTAGCTTTCCAACGACCTATTGAATGTAGCATTTGGAAAAGTAAACCGGACAAAATATCTCCTTAAGAAAGTGGCCTTAAAGAGGAAAACATCCCATTGTTAAGGATAGGTGCAATTGACCCCATGGGCTGGTTCAATTGACCCTCGCATCGGGGTCATTTGAAACGGGCGTAGAGCTGTTTTATAAGCATGCGTTTGGCAGCAAAATATGTTTGAAACATAATTTTACATATCTTAAAATAAAGCCAAAAGAGCATATTTTTTCATGGCATTGTGCATTTTTCGATATCACAACTAGATCTCGCTGTGCATGTCGATATATAAAAAGTGGTTCAACTGGCCCCGCTCTCCCCTATTCTGTCTCTTAGCATGTTGTCCCCGTCTGGGAAATCACACGTTGCTGCCAGAGATCGAAGGGCCGATAGATATTGGCTGACCGACTCGTCTGGCTTCTGACCGCGAGTGTAGAAATTGTACCGTTCACGGACAACATTCTGGCGGGGCACACAGAACGCCTCGAAGCGTGACACTAGCTCATCCAACCCTTGTTCTGCAGACCACCCAGAGAAATGAGAGGCGACTTCTTGTGCTTCACCACCTGCACAGTTGAGAAAAACGGCCACTTGGACGGCCTGGGGCTTGCCAGCGAGTTCGACAGCCACAGCGTAATTCTCCCATTCACGCCGCCAGGTCCGCCATCTTGATGCTAATTGCGGTGATGAAATCTCGAGCTCTGCCGGTGGGCGAAGATTCGACAGCATCGTCGGCACCTTTGTGTTACGTTAACTTCTGACACCATGTAACGTTCTTAAGATATCAGATAACGTAAGACGATGATATGTATTCAGTAGGTAATGTCAGATATTATACAGCACTGACCAACCCTAGCTCGGGTGTCTAACTCTACAACCCTCCGGCTGCCGCGCCCTCACTTGCCGTCAACCACGAGTTCGCTTTTCTGCCGTTAGATGACAGCACGTCTCAGGACACTACAAATTACAATACGTCACAACATCATATTAAAAAAATATATATTAAAAATAAATATACTATCATGACTGCGTAAACTCTTACTTTTAGGCTCATACGTCACTTAATGCCGCGGCCAAGGTCGCGGCAATCGTGCACCGGAACTGCCCATCACGTCAACAGTATGGCGTCATGACATGACGTCAGCTCGCGAAACGTGATAGCAGCGTGCTGCTATCACCGGTGAAACAGGGCCCAGATATCTAATTTCAATAATTGATATAAAGCAGTGTAATAGTAAGTAGTAACAACAGTTCAAGCTGAAAGCAGTTCAAAAGTAAGCTGCTTCTGTTGCGTGCTTTTGTGTTCCTTCCTCATCCTGGCAGAATTCTAATTTGGAAATTTGGTAAATGGTAGGTTGGAACCTAGAACTGCAGCTCGAGCCTAACTGTTAGATTCAACAATTCCAATTAATTAAAATTTTGAATTGGTTTATCTTTTTAGTGAGTACAGACTTGTGTTAGAAGTTAAAATCAGCCAAATTTAAATTATTCCTGGGCCCTCTCTTTCTAGTAACTCAAACTTAAATGCTTCACTTGTCACTTACCTATCCTTGTTCGCAAAATCAAAATGAATTGGCTCAAGATAGTTATGCAATTCAAGATAGTCTATCGATTCAAGATAGTCTTGATAGTCATCAAGCAGGGGCGGATCCAGCCGATCCGTTTGGGGAGGGCAAAAGTTTAGCCGACCATCGGCGACCCCGACCCGCCAGTGACCAAGTTACTTCACAACGCCAGCTACACCATCTTACCGTAAGATGGTGTAAAATGTCTTATGTTAACCCGTGCCCAGCCGCGCTGGGGCTCCTGGATTTTCACGCCCCTGGGGGATGTTTGAACGCCCATATCCCTTCTAACTCGGCTCCTGGGCCACGTAGCAACACGCGGTAGGCGGCGTTTGAAAGAGTGTCAAACATAATGACCAAATTACCCCAGTCACTTTTAACCCGCGCCCCAGTGGCGGTCTCAGCCAACTTCGCCCTAGTGAGGGGGGGCATATGTTACCACCCACCTCTAACTCAAAAACTAAGAGGGCTAGGAAGACGCGGTAAAAAGCAGTCGATAGCTCTCAATGCGTACGTTTGAAAGTATTTCGATCATTTTTCACCTTAGAGCAATATTGGGGTCACCAGAGGTCATCAAAGGTCAAAATTTGCCAATTGTCATTATATTTTTCAGAAAACATGCCGCTATCTCAGGAACTATGGTAGCTAGGAAAACGTATGGAAGAGCAAACGATAGCTTTTGAACTCTTCTTTTGAAACGGTCATTATCAATATTGACCTCAGGTCAACGGTTTAGCCTGCAGAGGGCAAAAACTCCAAAAATAGCTGTTTTTTCGAAAAGTGTTTTTCGGTAATAACTTTCGACTACAAAAAGCCACGACATTTCTATTGCCAGAATCGTGTTCCCCTCGCCGAGACGCGTCGAATGAACTATAATTTGACCTTGAAAGGTCAACTTGAAAATTTGACCTCAGGTCAAGGTCATGACCTTACCGGAAAAGGTCATGTTGCATATTAGTCGATGTGTCTCAACAAGACAAACACAATGAGACCATCCCCAGCGTTCTATCTCTTTCCAATCGCGAGTTATTGGCAAAAAACTGTTTGTAGCCTCAAGTGACCTCGGATGACCTGTCTAGAGACTATCAGCAAAAATGACACCTTGGTCATCACGAGTGCACTAAATCATTGTGATTCTGAAATATTTGGACTGTTCCGATGCGTACACACGGATCTAGAGGCATTTTCATTTTTCTCCATTGACTTGTAATGGAAAGGTCACACCATTGACCTGACCTTAGGTCACGGATATAAAAATCAGAGATATACAAATTGTAGGCGCCCATAACAGCATGCAATCCACCAAGTTTAAAACCTTTCTGACAAACACTGCAGGCTGGACATGATTGCAAACTTTTTTTTAGGCTTGGTCAGTTAACTTGACCTGGTGACCTGACCTGACATGACCTGGGGTCAAAAATTTCACACATTGTCCAAAATTGATGTACCAAAAGCTACCCCAAGCGGCGCGGCGCTACGCGCCGCGGTTTTTTATTTACACGCAAAATACGCGACAGGGTGGTAACATATGCCCCCCCCCCACTGGGGCGAAGGTTAAGGTCAGGTCAGATGTCAGATCACCAGAGCCCATCAAAGGCCAAATCCCGATAATATTTAGTTTCAGTTTCGACAATTTTTGAAGAACTGGCACATAACTCGGAAACGAATAGAGCTAGAGCGCCCCAGAAAAGCTAATTTGATAGCACTGTTACTGCTCTTTCTGGATAATTCGCTCAGATTGGACCTAAGATCAGCGGTTTAGCCTCCAGGGGAAACTGCCATAATATATACTATTTTTACGGGAACGGATTTTCTGCGATAACTTTTGAATCAAACCTTGTGCGATCTTACTTTTACCGGCATCGTGTTCCTCTCGCGAAGACGCGTCGAATGAGTTATAATTTGATCTTAAAAAGTGAACTTACAACTTCGACATTTGGTCAAGTCATGACCTGACCGGAAAAGGTCGTGTTGCATATCAGTCGATCCGTATCGTAAAGCTGAGCACATCTAAGGTGTTTCTATTGCTCTAGAATGCCTCCAGCAGAAGTTATTAGCGAATTGCTGCAAACTATTGCATATCTTTCGTGACCTGAGATGATCTCAGGGACATAAGGAGGGGTCACGGGTGCTATTTTCCGGTTCACTGTGTGCTGTTTAGGTTGTAACTCGGTATTGTTAAAGGGACACTCCCACCTTAACATTAGTTTTGAGTTGAGATAGCCAAATTGGTGGCCATGGCCTGCAAATACCGGTTTGGGCACTCACAACATCGACAAATGCTTTAATTCGGAGATATGGAATTTCAAACTTGCAGTTTTCGGATTCTAAGGGGCTAGTGCATTGGTATGCCCCCTTAGAATTTGTGACGTCAGCGGAGATCTAACGATTTTTAAATCTTTTACTAAAACGTTTGGTAGCACGCGGTGGTATATGCTGCTTTGCGCGCAACAAATGCCGCACTCTCAAATAAAGTCGCTAGGAACAGCGGAGATCCCAAAAAGTAAACAAAAGTAAAAGTCTAATATCTTGAAAACCGGTGAATATTTTTCGATGAAATTTGGTAGATATCCGTTTTCGCTCTTTCTGAACCGAGCGACATCACTTTCGTGCCAATTCATTAACTTTTTTGAAGGTGGGAGGGTCCCTTTAAGAGTGACGTTTCTTATAAATTTAGCTCGAATGTTTGAATGGGCGGATTGACGGGAGCTGGACAGTGAACCTACGCTAAGCAGAGGGGTGTTCACGGGCACCGCACACTGCTGCGTGCGCTGTGTGCGGTGCGTCCAGCAGGCGTGGGGGTAGGGGATGGGTAGGCGGCTCTGACGTCACGGCTGCGTGCGGTGGACGGTCCGCTGTGGCCAGTCCCGACCGGCCACAGCGATCGCTGTGTGCGGTGACGCAAGGCTGACGTAGGGACGCAGTGGGCGGAGCTTGGAGGCTGTGTGCGGTCCGACCGCACACAGGGCCCGTGAACAGCCCTCAGAGCTTGTTGCGTAGAGCCCGACCCCTACCGTCCGATCGCGTAATTCCGGGTGACACGAGAATTTACCCCGCGTTCGATGTCTCCCGGAAGACGAAGATTCTATGCCGTCCGGGCCCAAAATGCCGTTCGATGTCGCACGGACGGCAAAGATTCTACGTGACGTCACGTAGAATCTTTGCCGTCCGCGCAGAATCTTTTGAGCGTACTACGGTGGGCAGAGAGGCAATGATGGCGCGTATTTCAAAAGCGGCGCATCAGCTGTTTGCAGAAGTTGTTGAAATTTATGCGCGGTCTCCATGGAAACGTTAACTTGGGCCTTTTTCGAAACTGACGCACATTGTGTAAGTGGCGCACAAAATGGCCGGTCTCGTCGTCCGACTGTGTGCTTCATCGAACGCAAAATAGAATATTCTGCGTAGAATGTTCTTCGTCCGAGGAGACATCGAACGCGGCCTTAGTTTAACGTTTAACGATGCCAATGTTTTACGTGCCCTTCGAAGCCGGACACGGCCTGTCCCACTCCTGACTTTGAATGGCTGCGGCTGCTCCAACCAACCTCAGACCATCCCCGTCAGGAGTCTCAAATATCGAGCGCCGGAGCGACTCAAACCCGGGCTCTCACTACCGGGAGTCCACTGCTTTACCAACTAAGCTACCGGACAGGAGGTTTGCCCAAAAAGGTGCCTTTCAATTTTCTCTTATTGACTTATAGTGGAGAGGTCGCAAAAATGACCTAGCCCTAGGTCATCGATATAAAAATCATGTGACTAACATTTTGTACATAGGTACTGTTACCCTTATTAACTGCTGAAAGTTTCAAAGCGATCCATCACTCGGTTTAGCTATGGGAAACATTGGAACTGTCTAGGTTATGTCACTTGACGTACAGCTAGTGACTTCGTGACCTTGAGAGACCTTGGTGTGACATTTTCAGAACATATGCAAAAAATAGGTATAAAATGGCGGCTAGGCACGTCGCCGTTTTTTACGCGGAACGCTCCACAGCAATGAGTCTCCCAACAAATGACAAAACTGTGGATTGCTTAGGTAATTTCGAATATAGGGTGGTGGGCGTCTTACCGGACTGGGCATTTTGCCCCGTGTTACCCCACACCATGGCCATTGGCCACACTGCATATGCTTATGCATGCATTCAGTTCAGGGGGTTCAATCATCGACGCCGTATTAGATTTGCTCATCGCTACATGCTTTGGGAGGGGCAAAAAGATAGTCTTGCCCACACGATTCGGCTTTGGGGAGGGCAAATGCCCATTTTGCCCTCCCCTGGATCCGCCACTGTCATCAAGAGAGTCTTGATAGTCATCAAGATAGTCTTGATAGTCATCAAGATAGTCTTGCGTTCTCACTCGCCATCACCATGATCTGGATTGACTTTTTGATTTGTAATGTTGTACCTACCTAACATTATTTCATTTGGTTGACTGAATATAGTTATTGTATCATTTGAAAAAAACATACACAGTATGATTCCCAATTAATTGTTTGAATTATGCTTATTTAGGTCTTTAATTATCCAATATCCAGACAGTATGATGAAGCTGCACATGCTGCACAATTACCTCCCTAGTTGTGGAATTTTAAGCTGCTGTTTTGCCGCTTGAATTTTGCACCACCTGGCACCAGTTCAAGCTGAATGTTTGTCTGAAGACCCTCAAATACAGAAATTTTAACACCAATTTCAGCTTTTCCTTTAATTTTAAGATATGCTTATCTTTATTTATCATGATGTATCACCAGAACCAAGTGAATTTTTAAAGAGGTCAGACTCTGACCTCACACAGTAGTCTGCCTTTGCACAGCAGAATGAAGGCTGAAGCTGTCAATCAGTTTCTGTATCATATCCAAATTTTTAGGGAGAACATTGGATACCTAGGTATCTATGTTTTGTGAAAGTAGCAGAATGCCAAAATGCTTACCTACACTTTAAAGTATGCCTCCCACCTCTAGGGTTTCATGCGGAATGCCCAGTCATTGAAAGATGGGGCCCAGACCATAGCAAACATTGTGGCCTGGTTCCAGGTCTGTAGTGAAGAATCTTGATCTGCAGCATGGCTGAGCAGCCAGGACCAGGGCAGCAGCCGGGACCGGAGGGTCCGCAGCAGCCGGAGCCCGGCGCGGAGCAGCCGGCGCCGTCACTGCGCAGCTACTTCGGCTCGCCGAAGGCGGATGATGACGTGTTCAGCCGGCTCACGGGGCCCGGCTCGCGCTCGTCGGCCATGATGGCCAGCCAGGTGAACCTGGCCCAGGTGGCAGCACCGTCTGCCTCCGGCGGAGTGCAGGTGGCGCCACCGGGCCCGCCGCAGCTGATCCAGGTGCCGGAGATAGCGCCCAACGTGGAGGAGACCATTGCGCACGAGATGCAGGTGAGCCACACACCGAGTTCAGGGTCCATCGTGGGTGATGGGCTGCGCACTAAAGGACGAGCTGGCCCAGTATGATTACTAGGCACACATTGAGCATAGCGGTCCCAGAAACGGGACATGCACCGGGCTGTTTGCCTATCGTAGTTTCAATGCTTAGGTATACTCGTATTTTGTAAAAGTTGTTCGTAGTTCATTTACTTTGGATAGTTAATTACTTTGGAGACGCCAGAGATCATTATCAGTGTGCAGCTATCACTGTGTAGTAGGACTGTCATGTCGCCTGTGCTCTGAGTCTGTGCCTCCCTGACGCTCGCTGTTTCCGCCGTCGACCACCAGGAGGCGTTGGAGTACGAGGAGCGCCGACCCCGGTTCAGTATCGGTCCCGAGTCAGCCGAGGAGGTGGAGAGGGAGGTGGCAGAGGTGCTGCACCAGCTGCCAGCCACCGCCGGGGAGGGAGCTGCCTCGACACCGGAGACGCCAGAGGTTAGTGAGGGGAAGGGAGCCGCATAATGTCAGAGGTTAGCGAGAGTGGGGGCGCCGCCTCTGTCTTGACCCCTGAAACTATGTGTGGCTTGTCACGGGAACGCCGCAAAACACCAGAGGTTAGTGACGGAGGGGAGGGGGAAGGGAAGGAAGCCGCACAACATCAAAGATGAATGCGGAGGGCGCCACCTAGTCTGCCTCGATCCCCGTCCCAAACACACACTGAGGCTAGTGTGTGGACTGTAGATGGGCGGTCTCGACCACGGACACGCCAGGGGTTAACATGGGGGGGGGGGGGGGTCTTTCCAGTCCGTCGCGACGAAGAGTTGTTTTATACCCGCTCCCCATGTCTTTCGTGAATGCGCATATTAATACGCTTTACCGCATGAAGCGTGACCCATTTGTGAGACGTCATTCACCCTATCATTACTCGCTTCCTGTTGTGTTGTGCGATTGTAGCCATTTGACTATCGGCGACGAGTAGATGTTTTCGCTACCCGGCCGGGACCTTGCCGTGCTTCAGTCGTTGGCGGTTCCCGGCCGGGTACGTTAGTTGGATCGATGATAGTGCTAGAGATGGTGACTGTTGCGGTTACAGTCAACTCGTCAGTCGTCTAGGCGACATTGACAATGGTCCATGAGTAATAGTGACACTGTGACACTCGACACAACCATCTATCTGGTCAGTTCGCCCAGTGATGCTGACAGTGACAGTCAGCCCAGTGACAGTGATAGTGACTGCTCTTTGACAGTATGACTCTACGACGCGTCGTTTCCGGCAGTCCTGGGTCGATACCTGCTGACGGGTGACGGGTGAACCTCCCAGACCGGGCCCGGAGTGCGAGCTTAACCCGCGCCCCAGTGGCGGTCTCAGCCAACTTCGCCCTAGTGGGGGGAGGCATATGTTACCACCCACCTCTAACTCAAAAACTAAGAGGGCTAGAAAGACGCGGTAAAAAGCAGTCGATAGCTCTCAATGCGTACGTTTAAAAGTATTTCAGCCATTTTTCATCTTAGAGGAATATTGGGGTCAACAGAGGTCATCAAAGGTCAAAATTTGCCAATTGTCATTATATTTTTTTTTCAGAAAACATGCCGTTGTCTCAGGAACTATGATAGCTAGAAAAACGCATGGAAAAGCAACCGATAGCTTTTGAACTCTTCTTTTGATAAGGTCATTATCAAAATTGACCTCAGGTCAACGGTTTAGCCTCCATAGGGCAAAAACTCCAAAAATAGATGCTTTTCCGGAAAGTGTTTTTCGACAATAACTTTCGACTTAAAAAAACGACATTTCTATTGCCAGAATCGTGTTCCTCTCGCCGGGACGCGTCGAATGAACTATAATTTGACCTTGAAAGGTCAACTTGAAAATTTGACCTCAGGTTAAGGTTGCAACCTGACCGGAAAAGGTCATGTTGCATATCAGTCGATGTGTCTCAACAAGACAAACACAATGAGGCCATCCCCAGAGTTCTATCTCTTTCCAAGCGAGAGTCATTGGCAAAAATATGTTTGTAGCCACAACTGACCTCGGATGACCTTTGTAGAGGCTATCAGCAAAAAAGACACATTGATCGTCACGGGTGGTCCAAATCATTGTGATTCTGAAATATTTGGACTATTCCTATGCGTACACAGTCACACGGATATAGAGGCATTTTCATTTTTCTCCATTGACTCATAATGAAAAGGTCACGCCACCGGCCTGACCTTAGGTCACGAATATAAAAAAAATCCGAGATATACAAATTATAGGCGCCCATAACATCATGCAATCCACCAAGTTTAAAACTCCTCTGACAAACACTGCAGGCTGGACATGATTGCAAACTTTTTTAGATTTGGTCAGTTAACTTGACCTGGTGACCTGACCTGACATGACCTGGGGTAAAAAAAAAGTTCACACATTGTCCAAAATTGATGTACGGGAAGCTACTCCAAGCGGCGCGGCGCTACGCGCCGCGGTTTTTTATTAACACGCAAAAAAAAAAAACGCGACAGGGTGGTAACATATGCCCCCCCCCCCCACTGGGGCGAAGGTTAATTTAGCGACTGTACTCTGGCTCTAGTGTACTCTGGTGTGTTCTGGTGTCCCGGTGGTCTCTGTGTGTTCCGGTGTGCCCCGGTGTGTTCCGGTGCTCCGATATCGCCGCAGGTCCGACTGTGAGTGAAGGTATGGGGAGGGGATGGATGGTACTATTGGTCTCAAGATAAGGGTCCAGGCGGCCTGTAGGTTTGATGCGGTGAATACCCTCACCCTCGCCACAGCTGGAGTGGGGGTAGGGGAGGGGGTGCGTTCGGCCCGAGTCTGACAGCGGGGTCGCTAGCCGCAGTGTAGTGTCCAGCGGTGCAGTCGGAATCAGGCGGAATTATGCCGCCGGCGGTAACCGGTCGAAGGGCCTGGCTCAGTCGCGTCTCGAGACGAGTTACCGAGCAGGGTGTCAGCGATAGATGGGAGGGGTGTGGTCAGGGCGCTGTTGGATCACCAAATCAGCATGCTGTCAGTTTGCTGGCGTTTCTCATCTTCTCATTGGTCGTTGATGAACCACACGTGGTGGGTGCGATTGACCAATGAGAGACTAAGAGACGCCTATAACTGGCTTCCATATATTGGAAAACCGACAGCAAGCTGAAAACACGACAGTGCATGGGGCGCACTAGCTTTGAAGGTCGCTCCGCAAAAGCATAACTTTCCATAGATGAGGATGACGGGTGTTACCTACCCCAGACTTCTTGCGATTGCTCTCAACAAGGAAACCCGAAAGCTGAAAATAGCACACCTGACTTGATTCAAGCCGATTCTCTGGTGACACCAACGACCAATTACATTTTCAATTGTTGTCGAGTCACTGACCTATGACGATCATCAAAGACTTCACTCGGTCCCAAAAATTTTCCGGCTTGGCAACTCCGCCATTGCTAGGTAAACTTCTGCAGATAAATAAAACTCACAGGACTTCATATTTTTCCGAGACCTTGCAACTTTTATGTCTCGTAATTTCTAGAAGTTCACGTAAAGCTAGGTTAATGACGTGACCTCCCTCACCATCATAATTCAACAAGGGAAATACTAAAATTTATGTTGATGAAAAAAAAAATGATTTACGACTATCGTTTGCACATATGCCTGGAGTTTTTTTTGTCATTGTTCCGCACCGTAGACAGTATTTACAATTGCTTCACGTGCAAAAAGAGAAAATTGTCAGATGTCGTTTACCTACCTGATTAGTTAAACGTCTAGACTTTTGTCTAGTCTGAAATATGCCGTATTTTTACATAAAATGTATTTTTTAACTTAAGTGACCGAAAATGCCGGCGGTACGGGATAGCATTATTAAACCACTCGTAGGTAGACAAATATTTTAAACGTCTCGCCTATCGACTCGACGTTTAAAAAATTTGTTCTACCTACTCGCAGTTTAATATATATTAACTACCGTTCCAACTGGTTCCAACAAGGTGGTTATATATTAAACCGCGAGTAGGTAGAACAAATATTTTAAACGTCGAGCGGTTAGGCGAGACGTTTAAAATATTTTTCTACCTACGAGCGGTTAAATAATTTTATCCCGTACCGCCGATATCTTTCGGGCGCCTAATGATAAAGAATACATTTTATATAAAAATACGACATATTTCAGACTAGACGAAATGTCTACTAGACGTTTAACAGTTTGTTAATCGTCTAGACGTTTAAAAAATCAGTTACACGACATCTGATAATTTTCTCTCTTTGCACGTGAAGCAATTGTAAACACTGTCTACGGTGCAGGATAACCGCATTTAAACATCCACGCGCTATCCTCTAAATTACAGGGTCATCAATAAAAGATGACATAAAGTCAGCCCCGCCAGAGGCGTAAAACATATTGCATAAACAGCTCACCGTTGGAATGATATATCTTAGACATTTTACATAGCTCAAACAGAAATCAGTTGTGTCGCTCGAAGAAAACTTGCTTCTCCGTGCGGCAGATCTCGGCCAAGACCTTCGTTCCGTGCACATCCTTGTATGGAATCAACTTTTGTGGATTCTTCGGCGAAGGAGCCGAAGGAGCCTGTATTATTCTTGTGGGTGCTTGCTGTAGCGCGAGCCACTTTTCGTCACTCAATATCACCCTTTCGAACCATTCTTCCGCTTCACTGAGCCGTGAGCCAAAAGGTGCACGCTTCCAGCCTCGACACCATGCTGTCAGGGGAGATGACGGTCATTAGGATCGGACGATAATGTTTCCAGTTCAGTTTCTTCTTGTGGAGGATTGTCCATATTTGAGATGTCAATCAAATACCAACTTTTTGGCATACCGATACCAAACCGATACCAACTTGGTATTTGGCGTTTCGAGGCTAACACATTTTGTATTTTGTTGGTATTGTGAATCCTCGCTACTTTAAAAGAGACTGTGACTTTGCTAAAAAGTTGGCATTTCCCTGATATTCCCAAGTCGGTTCGGTTTCGGTATTTTCCCACGGTTCCTGTTGGTATTTGGTTTGGTATCGGTATCACGACTTTCTGTAATTGACATCACAAGTCCATATATTTACAAATGCCTTCCCAGGTTTCTTAAGCCATTTCGAACGTGAATACTGGACAGATTACTGAAGAATTGCTAGACTCTCTTCACCTTCGACTCTTCGAGCAACTGAACAAGATCCCAGCACCCCTGGTCACTCTGCAGTCTGAATTTTTCCTGCTTGGACTTCACTGTTTAACCTCAAGCAACTCAAATTGCGGAGCAAACTCAAGAGTCCAAGACCCTTGATGAACTGAACGCTGCCGTGAGTCGTCGAAGGCTTCGTCTGCACGATGGCCGACGATCATTTGGGGCTCCAGCGGGGGCTTACTTTACGTCATTCGCTAATGAACACTCTGCACTTGTGCACGTGACCCGACCTCAGAGTCACATGCTGATCTGACACTTTTAACTTGATTGTGAATCGCTGGGTGTTGTTTTTGCTTGCAAGGCTTTTAGCTTAATAATGGGCGAAACGGGGTCCCCCCCGCGGCGGGGTCCCCACACACACACACACACACACTAGACGCCTCTCGGTATTCAGAAAGCCGATAGGTCCGACGAGGAATAACGGATACAACGACAACGAGATACGTGCACTCTTGATATATGTTTGTTACGTGTGGAATTGATTTTTGAGAACGTTTCCTTGTCTTGTCTACAAGCTGAAGTTCGCCAATCAGCCTTATGCGTTACCTAGCTGCATCGCTGCGAGTCCCATCAGTGGGAATGGCTTCTACACTCTACACTATTAGTGCTTTCTTGGAATGATATCATATTTGATAGAATTATAAAGCGAACACATAGCGAACGGGGCGATAGTAACACTTAACATATTGTTTAATGGTTAACCCTACCGGAGGTTAACAATGCAGTTATTGAAATGAACTGTTCAACACTTGTTCAGCGCCATAAATGAAATTATATGAAACAGTAGGAAATTAAATGTTATGAAGGTTGAAATATGGAACCGTTAAGATAATGATATAAATAGTGATGTTCTCGGCGGTATGCCGATCATGACATTAATTGCTATGTCCTAAACAAATTGCCACTTCTTGCAGTCTAAGGTGAATCTGCAATGAATGATGCGTGGGCTACATGATCCGGCATAAGTTTTATCCTCTAAAAAAAAAAATGTTCACTATAAGTTACTACATAGGGGACAGCGATTCTCTTTAGCGTTCAGTTTATTCCCCACGAACAGGGACTTACATACGAACGCAAATTTACATGTTGGCAACTAGGTTGTGCAGTAAATACGGCTGGATTTTTTTATCATGCCCGTTTGAGCTGTAACGACAAGGCGCCGAGGTTGGCCGCCGGCTTCTGTTTGTCCAGGTCCTGCTGGACGACAGCCCGAAGTTCGTCGATCAGGATGAGGTCCGGATGGCAGCCGGCTAGCATCTCTTTCCTTCAGAAGTCTGGCACGTTCAATTCGCACCACCGCTAGGCCTTGGCAGAGCGATGAGTTGGCGCACCGTCCTGATTGAAAATGCATGTCAACATGTCATTGACCATGCGTTGGCTTAGCATTGGGCCGAAGGTAGGTAATCAGCCTTGGAGAGCTCTTCCAATTGCGTCTCACGGTCCTGTTTAGAGATGTGATAGCGCTTCAGCGCGAGCCGCTTGGCCAATTTTGTCGCCAACTACTGGCCCCTCTTCCCGGTCGCCTTTTTCAATGCGATTTCTGTAACGTTTGAAATGGTAGGCGCACGCCGGCAAACTGGAACGATCAGCAACACTGCCAGCAGCCGTATGCTTATCCCACCAACACCGGACTGTGCAGACAGTTCGTCTTAATTAAGACTTGCAAACAAAAACAACAGGCAGATATCCCAACCAATCAGCAATGACACGCTGTGTCATTTCGGCCTGGAGCATGCCGACTGTCTGGTTCAGCTCCCTTGATAGAAATTTCAGACATTCACGTAGCGACGCAGCCGTTCAGGTGGACAATCTCTGTGAAACTGGCCGTAGCTTGGTGATACGTGACCCGAGGTTCGTTCGTCACCTCATGCTCTGCGCCAAGGACCGCGCAATGCAGGGGTGCAGCCTGAATCGTCATCCCTCAGGTGTGGACACGATTAGGAACAGGAAAGTGTTGTCATAGGTAGTGGACATAACTTTTGCGGAACGATATATTGTCGTCCTGTAGTGTCTTTCATTGTCAGCGAGACGCTACATGGAGTTAAAATGGCGAGCGGCCCTCCCGCCGGAATGGTGAACGTCCTTCTCTGTCAAACGCGGCGCTAGTTTCCGCCTAAGCTCCGCTGGCCCGCTCGACTGCTATGCCATGCGGCACAGTCTACAAGTACAGGTGACCGGTCGCGAGATCGGAGCTCCGTAGCACCGAGCGAGTGTGGCGAAGGTGAGGGTATTCACCGCATCAAACCTACAGGTCGCCTGGACCCTTATCTTGAGACCAATAGTACGTGTCGAGGAGTGCTGCAGCGTGCAACGGTTGGTCAATAACAGAACCGCGGGTGGTTGTGTTGTTTAGGTTACGCTGATAGTCCTTATTCAATTCTACGTGCTGGCTATCCGGACTGACGTGCTTTTTATGGTAGTTAGTGTGCCATAGTTGTATGTTTTTGCCGACCTGGGGGTGCCCGAGCTCTCCCAATTCCACGCCGGTTGCGCCGGCTTGGCTTTAGAGCCGCAGCAGACGGCGGAGGTCAAGGTCACCGCTAAGGCAACGGGGTATTTGTTGCGCCCGAGCACCCCTAGCTCGGTTCAAAGCTCCACCTTTGCAATGTGCGTCGTTAAAACGTTCAAGATGTTTTCCGATCGTTATGTTGCCGTTAATTTATGGGTAGACTGTTTGATAGTAGTTACTGGTTATACAACATACAGATGAGACCCTTGCAGGGCGACAGTCGTGACAGGATATTTGCAGTGTTTCACCGACGTTTCATTCAGTTTATATGAAATGTATCGACAGCTGACGAGCCGGTATCGTGAGTCATCTGTTTACCATAGCTTGCACGCACCGGCGGCGCCCCCCCCCCCCCCTCCCTCCGTCCCTCCCTCCCTCCTGGGTGCCCCGCCGGTCGGCGGCGCGCGACTCATACGGTGTCCTTGCCCGTGTGTCAGTGTATGAGCTCTGCAGTGTACCCGTGCGTCAGTATTTGTGAGCTCTGCAGTATGCCCGTGTGTCAGTATGTGAGCTCTGCAGTGTGCCCGTGAGTCAGTATGTGAACTACTGTGCAGTATATCCGTGAGTTAGTGTGTGTAAGCTGTGCAGTGTTCAGTGTGTCTGTGTGTCAGTGTGTGAGCTGTGCCCCCTGTCCGGTCCGTACAGCAGACAGTCCCCGAGTCGGCGGCGCCGTCAGCCGAGCAGACCGGGCTCCATCTGGACCTGACACCATCACAGACCGCCGCCACGCACCCGCAGCCCGACCCGGACTTTGATGACGTCACACAACAGGTGAGCACGCCACCGGTGACGTCATGTCGTCAGCGAGCGAGCGCGCAGTAGCATAATATTGGAGGTGGGTGAGGGGTGAACAGGCCTCTCTCTGACATAGCAAACACTGCACACAGGCATACTTTCTGGGTGCCGCAACCGCTGCTCTCCTCTGGTCGGATGTTTTATGGCAGTTTTGCAAGCTGTTATCGGCTGAGTGAGTTAGACCTGTTTGCGGCTGACGGGCACCTATCGTCAATCGTGACACGTATTTACGGGAGGGTCTGTGATAGCGGCACGTACCACCAACACGAAGCACGTGCGCTGAACTTTGCGGAACAGCTAAAAACCGCAGCGATACACGCGAATACCACGCCGTCCATAGCTGCGGTGCGGTGCTGTGTTCTGACGTCCTTTGGGGCACGGCGACATTAGTCCAAATGTAAATCACCTCTCAAAATAAGTGTTTCATACATTGCATCGTATTAGGATGGCGTCAAATTCCGGCTATTATCGCGAATGTTACCATATATTCTAACTTTTTATTCGACAATATAATCTCTAAACGCAAGTAAAGGTTAAGCTTGTTTGTTGCTCGTTGGCTTCCGCATGTCACGGGGTGTGACTTACTTCACATATATGATGATGGAGTCGTCACCTTTGCAATTCATAGGGTGTCAGGTTCCAGCTAAGTTCCAGCTAGCCTTGGCATATCGATTGCTCGCGGTCGGCAGCATTTGCATTGGTAAATCACCCGGGAGGCTCAAACCGACCACTATGGCTCTATTGATTTGCCTTCTGTTTGGGACCAGGCCTGGCCTCTGACGTGGGTGTGGTCGCTTTCACCTGACGTGACCTGAAGTTACCTGACCTGATCTGACATGACCTGACCTACACTGACTTAGCGTGCCGTGATGCGGGGTAACCTACCTTGATTTACGCTTCCCTGTTCTGACCTTCCCTATTGCACCCTGTCCTGCCCTGTGCTGATCTGCGGTAACCTGTCCTGCCCTGCCGGCCTGCGCTGACCTGCGTCGCCCTGCCGTGATCTTCGGTAACCCGCCCTGCCCTGGGCTGATCTTCGGTAACCCGCCCTGCCCTGGGCTGATCTTCGGTAACCCGCCCTGCCCTGGGCTGATCTTCGGTAACCCGCCCTGCCCTGGGCTGATCTTCGGTAACCCGCCCTGCCCTGGGCTGATCTTCGGTAACCCGCCCTGCCCTGGGCTGATCTTCGGTAACCCGCCCTGCCCTGGGCTGATCTTCGGTAACCCGCCCTGCCCTGGGCTGATCTTCGGTAACCCGCCCTGCCCTGTGCTGATCTGGCAGTAACCTGCCCTGCTCTGTGCTGATCTGCGGTGACCTGACCTACCCTGCCCTGTGCTCAGGTGGAGGAGGTCAGTCTGGCGGACGAGGCGCCGGCACCGGTCGAGCCCACCCGCTACCCGTCGGGAACTGCCAGCCTGGAGATGGATCTGCCGGCCACCCCGGACGACCCCAGCATGAGCCCGGCCATAGTGGACGACCTGACCGGGTCACTGCAGCTACACAGTGCCGAGGTAGGTCCGGCGGTCACTGCAGCCGGGTCACTGCAGCCGGGTCACTGCGGTTGAGTCACTGCTGCTGAGTCACTGCAGCCGGGTCACTGCTGCTGAGTCACTGCGGCTGCACAGTGCCGAGGTGGGTCCGGCGGTCAGTGCAGCCGGGTCAGTGCAGCTGCACAGCTTAGAGGTGGGCCCGGCGGTCACTGCAGCCGGGTCAGTGCAGCCGGGTCACTGCTGCTGTACAGCACAGAGGTAGGTCCGGCGGTCACTGCTGAGCCTGGATTAAAATGTCCAGTTTTCCACAATGCCTGGAGTGTAGTTCAAACGCCCAGTCGTAAAACTTTTTTGTGTGCTGTGAAGCACTGTTCTTTCTTCTTGTGTTGGCTTAAGTTTTTTTTTTGTATATGTCATCGACTTACGCCTGCAGTTGCTGTGTCATTGGTTCAGACCGTGTGCGTATCACTATGAGAGGGCTCCCCCGCAGCCCCATGCCCCGGTCCGTGGTCCTCTGTGTGACTGACCGCCCGCCCTGCCCCGCCACAGACGGACCGCCAGCACGACGCCTGGATCCCGTCCGAGCGCACCCAGGCCGTGCTGGACAGCATGGCGCACAGTCTGCCGGGCACCTTCTACCCCAGCGTGGACAGTCTCACCCTGCCCGGCTGCAGCCTGCAGACAGACCTGGTGAGTCACGGACTGACCCCCTTCTCTCAGTCAGACAGACTCATCCTGCCCGGCTGCAGCCTGCAGACTGACCTGGTTAGTGACTGGCGGGCTGACCCCCTCTCAGTCAGACAGACTCGCCCTGCCCGGCTGCAGCCTGCAGACTGACCTGGTTAGTGACTGGCGGGCTGACGCCCCCCCCCCCCTCCCTCAGTCAGACAGACTTACCCTGCCTGAGGCTGCAGACTGACCTGGCGAGTGGGGCGGGCTGACTCCCTCCTTCAGATTCCGATTCCACCAATGACGCACCGTTTTTCCTATTGACTGATATGGCCACTGGATAAAATAGCGTAGGGTCTGGCCATCACCAGGCAATGGTGATGGCCAGATACCAGATACGCTCCAGACCAATACCAAATGATGATATGATAGATACCAATACCAAATGCAATGGCATGAGGTCATGTTCTTAGTGTGGTTGTGGGGAATTTTACACCAGACAGTTCACTGTCACGAATGGAAGCGCTCTGACGTACCGCGCCCTCGGCTGCCCTCCTGTAGACGGACCCGGTGCTGGAGCTGATGGTGCAGTACATGACGCCCACCGAGGCGCGTCAGAGGTCCGTACTGACGGCCGACAGCGTCACTCAGGACGACAGGGGCATCCGGCAGCTCATACAGGTGAGACAGGGGCATCCGGCAGCTCATACAGGTGAGACAGGGGCATCCGGCAGCGTCACTCAAGACGACAGGGGCATCCGGCAGCTCATACAGGTGAGACAGGGGCATCCGGCAGCGTCACTCAGGACGACATGGGCATCCGGCAGCTGATACAGGTGAGACAGGGGCATCCGGCAGCTGATACAGGTGAGACAGGGGCATCCGGCAGCTCATACAGGTGAGAGCCGACAGTTTATACTGTCAGGACGACAGGGGCATGCGACAGCGTCACTCAGGACGACAGGGGCATCCGGCAGCTCATACAGGTGAGACAGGGGCATCCGACAGCTGATACAGGTGAGAGCGGACAGTTTGTACTGTCAGGACGACAGGGGCATCCGACAGCTGATACAGGTGAGACAGGGGCATCCGGCAGCTGATACAGGTGAGACAGGGGCATCCGGCAGCTCATACAGGTGAGAGCCGACAGTTTATACTGTCAGGACGACAGGGGCATCCGACAGCGTCACTCAGGTCGACAGGGGCATCCGGCAGCTCATACAGGTGAGACAGGGGCATCCGACAGCTGATACAGGTGAGAGCGGACAGTTTGTACTGTCAGGACGACACGGGCATCCGACAGCTGATACAGGTGAGAGCCGACAGTTCATACAGGACGACAGGGGCATCCGGCAGCTGATACAGGTGAGACGAGGGGCATCCGGCAGCGTCACTCAGGACGACAGGGGCATCCGGCAGCTCATACAGGTGAGACAGGGGCATCCGGCAGCTGATACAGGTGAGACAGCCGACAGTTCATACAGGACGACAGGGGCATCCGGAAGCTGATACAGGTGAGACGAGGGGCATCCGGCAGCGTCACTCAGGACGACAGGGGCATCCAGCAGCTTATACAGGTGAGACAGGGGCATCCGGCAGCTGATACAGGTGAGACAGGGGCATCCGACAGCTGATACAGGTGAGAGCGGACAGTTTGTACTGTCAGGACGACAGGGGCATCCGACAGCTGATACAGGTGAGACAGGGGCATCCGGCAGCTGATACAGGTGAGACAGGGGCATCCGGCAGCTGATACAGGTGAGAGCCGACAGTTTATACTGTCAGGACGACAGGGGCATCCGGCAGCTCATACAGGTGAGACAGGGGCATCCGGCAGCTGATACAAGTGAGAGCCGACAGTTTATACTGTCAGGACGACAGGGGCATCCGGCAGCTGATACAGGTGAGAGCCGACAGTTTATACTGTCAGGACGACAGGGGCATCCGGCAGCTCATACAGGTGAGACAGGGGCATCCGGCAGCTGATACAGGTGAGAGCCGACAGTTTATACTGTCAGGACGACAGGGGCATCCGGCAGCTGATACAGGTGAGAGCCGACAGTTTATACTGCCAGGCCGACGGGGGCATCCGACATCTCATGCAGGCACAGGTCTGATACAAGTTTCAGCCACGTCCTTGTTTCATCAATATTTAGCCTATCACAATAGCACAACCGAATATGCTTGAAGGCTTGACCTGATAATTGGCCCCCACAAAGTTGCTGTATGCTGTCGGTCGGCGGTGACCTGACCTGACCTTTGGTCTGTCCCCGGCGGGCTGTTTTGGTCGGCGGTAAACTGACCTGACCTGTGATGCCCTCCAGGCGGGCTGTTATCGTTCAGCAGTTATCTGACCTGACCGTTTGGCTCCCTCCAGGCGGGTTGTTACCGTTCGGCAGTGAACCTCACCGGCCGACTGCTGACCAACTACGGTCAGGGCTACGGGCGTGCCGGTCAGCTCAGTAAGCACACGGCCAACTCCGTCCAGGTCAGTGCCGCGCGGCGTGCTTTGTCTGAGACAGGCGTCTGTAGTTGACTGTTGCTGTGCTTTGTTTCACTCCTTTGTTCTTTTGTGCTTTGCTCAGGTCTACTAGTGGTGTTTTAGATGTGACTCGCCTAGTAATTTATGTCGACTTTGCTGTTCCTTTATATCGACACCTTTTTTAAACCCCACATTTGTTCTCCGGTGAATTTCAGACAAGTTGGTTAGAGACCTTCAAAAAAGGTAAAATCACTCGATATTTCTCAAGTTTGTCTGTCTTGGCAGATAAAGCAATACCAGAACAGGCCTACGAACCAGGGATGCGGAGCCGTGGAAATTTCAGACGGCTCCGGCTCCGGCTCCGGCTCCGGAGAAAAAAATCGGCTCCAGCTCCGGCTCCGGCTCCGGGTGAAATGTCATGGCGGCTCCGGCTCCGGCTCCGGCTCCGAGTAAAATGATCCGGCTCCGGCGGCTCCGGCTCCGGCGGCTCCGGCTCCGGCGGCTCCGACTCCGGCTTCTACTCAGTACATCCCCTAATACGGGTGGAAGAAAAAAGGCGATGGCCGATTGGTACACGTTGCTTCTGTATTTGTATAACAAGGCTGTTTTGAATACCACATTGTTTTACGCCTTGTACTGTCAAACCTAGGTAAATAATTGTTTCCTCTTAAGAAAAGGAGCCGGAGTCGCCCCCTTTTTTGACGGCTCCGGCTCCGCCTCCGGCTCCGGGCTATATTGTTTCACGGCTCCGGCTCCGGCTCCGGCTCCGGGCAAAATATGCCGGCTCCGGCGGCTCCGGCTCCGGCTCCGGCTCCGGCTCCGCATCCCTGCTACGAACACACATATTTGATCAGGATCGGACGATTGGACACTTTTAAAAGGAGATCTTTCGTGCTTCCCGGAAATTCACGGGAGAGCAGATGTGGGGTTTAAAAAAAGGTGTCGATATTATTTCGTGTCGTGTCAGTTTCAGCTAGTACGTGTCTGTGCTTTGGTTGTATCTTACTCGTGCGATTGCTGTGCCTGTACCGTAATCTATAATTCCGAGTTGTACGTATTGTAGTTGAAAAATATTGTCGTCCAGCTAAGGTGTAATATGTTTCAGCTACGGTTCAAGCGTCTTAGTGTTTGATCTATGGCTCACGCTGTTGTCTCTCTCTGTTTCAGCTGTGGCTCACGTGGCTGTCTCTCTGTTTCTGCTGTGGCTCACGCTGCTGTCTCTCTCTGTTTCAGGCTGTGGCTCACGCTGTTGTGTCTGTATTTTCTCACGTGGCTGTCTCTCTGTTTCAGCTGTGGTTCACGCGACTGGCGCTGCTGGTCCGTCTCCGTCAGTTCGCCGTGGCGGAGCGCGAGGCGCAGGCCTGGGGAGATCTGGACACGGCCGACCTCTTCTTCCAGGTCAGTGGCCGTCTGCCGACCCGACCCGACGCGACCCGGATCGTCCAGTCTGCTCAGAGTCTGGTCTGAGTGTCGATAGTGTTGACTCTGAGTCAGCCAGTCTGAGTTGTGGGACACTCAGAATCACTGCTGGGTCAAACGCGGCGCTGTGAATTTGAAAGATAACGCTAGAATTTTACCGGCGCCCTCTGTTCCCGGTAATGGCTGACCCGTTGCTCCTCTTGTTGGAACCTGTACCCACTGACTAGTCCCAGCTGACCCGATATCCACTGTCCCAGTACCCATGACTGACCCCATGTCCGACCCGTTGCAGTACTAGCCTTCTCCTGGCTCAATGTCTGACCCCATGTCCGACCCGTTGCAGTACTAGCCTTCTCCTGGCTCAATGTCTGACCCCCTGTTCGTGCCGTTGCAGTACTACCCGGACCTGTACGGCGGCCGGCGTGGCTCGATGGTCCCCTTCTCGTTCCGAGTACTGCTGGCGGAGCTGCCGCGCTACATGGCCCACTACCAGACCAGCCTGGACCGGCTGTACCAGATACACTCAGTGTGTCAGCAGGTACGGTACGAGTACAGTGACACTGTTATAGTGGTACCATACCAGCTTGGACCGGCTGTACCAGATACACTCAGTGTGTCAGCAGGTACGGTACGAGTACAGTTATAGTGGTACCATACCAGCGTGGACCGGCTGTACCAGATACACTCAGTGTGTCAGCAGGTACGGTACGAGTACAGTGACACTGTTATAGTGGTACCATACCAGCTTGGACCGGCTGTAACAGATACACTCAGTGTGTCAGCAGGTATGGTACAGGTACAGTGTACAGTTAAAGTGGTACCATACCAGCTTGGACCGGCTGTACCAGATCCACTCAGTGTGTCAGCAGGTACGGTACGAGTACCAGTGTACAGTTATAGTGGTACCAGACCAGCTTGGACCGGCTGTACCAGATCCACTCAGTGTGTCAGCAGGTATGGTACGAGTACAGTGTACAATTATAGTGGTACCACTGGTACCATACCAGCCTGGACCGGCTGTACCAGATCCACTCAGTGTGTCAGCAGGTACGGTACAATGTAGTGTACACTGTACAGTTATAGCGGTTAGATCAGCCTGGACCGTCTGTACCAGATACACTCAGTGTGTCAGCAGGTACGGTACAATGTAGTGTACACTGTACAGTTATAGCGGTTAGATCAGCCTGGACCGGCTGTACCAGATGCACTCAGTGTGTCAGCAGGTACGGTACGAGTACAGTGTACAACTGTACAGTTATAGTGGTACCAGACCAGCGTGGACCGGCTGTACCAGATACACTCCGTGTGCCAACAGGTACGGCACAATGTAGTGTACACTGTACAGTTATAGCGGTACCATACCAGCGTGGACCGGCTGTACCAGATACACTCCGTGTGTCGGAGGTACGGTACGAGTACAGTGTACAGTTATAGTGGTACCATACCAGCGTGGATCGGCTGTACCAGATACACTCCGTGTGTCAGCAGGTACGGCACGAGTACAGTGTACAGTTATAGTGGTACCATACCAGCGTGGACCGGCTTTAACAGATACACTCAGTGTGTCAGCAGGTACGGTATGTACGTACACTGTACGGGTGCAGTCCGGGTGCGGGCTAGTATCAGCTTGCTGTCCCAGATTAGCCAGGCACCAAAAATGGTATAACTGACGCTGTTAGCAGCAGTATTTGTAACACAACATCTGTCAGGGTTACATGACGGGCTCTGTGTGTCATTAAAACGGACTCGCCTATTCACGATCGATGACAACACAAGCTTTCCCTCTGTCAGAAAATGCCTCCCCCTTAATATCCGCAAGATAACGATCCCTCCTGTCTTGTTAATATGCCTGTTACACAACTGCTGTTCCTGTAAGTTTGTCAGGTAATGCCCCTTATTATTAGCTGTCTGGTAGGGTGTGATATCTCCATCTTCGGTCATCCACAGAAGGTGACGGCCCCACCTGTTCCATGTCCCGTCAGATAACGTCTAACCTGGTGGCGGGCCGCTCGGAGGACTGTATGTGTGTCTGTCTGTATGTCTGTCCGTCAGATAATGTCTAACCTGGTGGCCGGCCGCTCCGAGGACGGCTCTGCAGTTAACTATGTCTGTCTGTCTGTCCCCTCAGATAATCTCTAACCTGGTGGCCGGCCGCTCCGAGGACGGCTCTCCGTCCGACCTCTCCGAGGCGGCCCGGCAGCAGTCGCTGACGCTGTGGAACTCTCGCCGTCTCAAGGTGCTCTTCTCCGTGGTCAACTGCTGCGTCGGAATGAAGGTGAGGACGGACAGTAGTGTAAGAGAGGAGATAACCAGAAGTTTGGGCTGCGTCGTGCGGCTAGAAGAGATAACGCGTAATTAACTACCTCAGGTGCATGTACAAAGCAAGTACGTTTCCCCATTACAAATTAGCAGGGGTTGGTCAGTTTGGTGTTTGTTTAATTTTTTCAAATAAACAAACATAAACAAACTGTTCACGAACAAATGTGTTCGCGAACAAGTGACGTCATCGGTCAAATTTTGGTAAACAAACAACGAACAGTTCGCGAACGTTCATGCACTGTTCGCGAACACGGTAAAGAGGGGTAGATAAGACCCCCTCCTTAGCCATTTCGCTCCTAATTTAGATAGAACCTTGCGGAAAAAGCCAGCGTGTGCGTCTTTGCGAACCACAGCGATTGGTATCCGATTTCAAGGTCTTACACCAACCGGCGACCCCTGAGGTCAGGTCAAGTGTCATTAAGTAGGGGGTTTGGTTTTTGGTGAATAACTTCGCCACAAATGGTGGCAGAGCCGCGATTGTGGCACCATCGTGCTCGTCGTGGCCAGGCGTGTCGAATGATACACTTTCTGTTTTGATTAGGTCTTTTTAGGATGTTGACCTCAGGTCAAGGTCAGGTCAAAGCCACTCGGGTCACAAAGCTGCATGGAGGATGTCATGTTGCATATCATTCGATGTGGCAGTTCTTTCTGAGTCAAGTGATGGCTCAACCGACTTGCTAGCTCAATTTGATCGGAAGTTATTAGCGAAAAGCTCCTACTGCATCAAACAACCTTAGTGGCGTCTTATATGACGTCATGCAAGGTCTTAGATGCACAATCTAAGCCTCAGAGTTGCAAGAATAATTATGAATCACGATTCCATGTGCTTGAGATATGACTGGTGCATTTTTTCACATGTAAAATATGCCTGCAGTCATGTCAGCACCGTATGATAGCAATTGCTAGAGAGATATCAGAAATGATGACTTGTTCATGAACGTTCACGAACTGTTCGTGAACAGAGAATCGTTGGTGAACATGTGACCTTGAATGCCAAAATTCGTAAACTATCAAATACAAAAACAAACAAACATTGTTCACCGCACGAACTGTTCATGAACAAATATACAAACACCAAACCCTGCAAATTAGATTTATGACCGATGTTAACCCTCGCATGTGTGCGGCGTTTGCCAGCTTCTAATGTGTAGGGGGGGGGGGGGTCGGTTGGACCCCCCCTTGCCGTTTGGCCCCTGATCGAGCTAGAGCTTCGCGGAAAAAACGAGCGTGTTGCCCGTGACGAGAGGAAGCCGATGATACCCAATTTTAAGGTCCTTGGTCATCGGGTGACCTTCCAGGTCAGGTCAATGACCCGAAAACCGGGAAAATTGGGACCTGTTAGAAAGTCGTAAAGTGTGGCTGCTAAGGGGTTTTTCGGGGTGCTGATCACGAATATCGTGTTATTTTTGATCACAGATGATGTCTTGAAGCATTTAGACCAGGTCGGGTCAGGTCAGGTCAGGTCAACCAGTAGGCGTCGTGACGGGTATTCGTAGTACGTGTCAACCGCCTCTGACAGCTTCGTAACATGTTACGAAGTCACCAAAACTACTTCGTAAATGTTCAAATGGTTGCTAAATTCGAATTCAGCTCCAAAAACTAGCCTAGAAACATGTAAAACTCGAAAAAGTGACCCGAGGTCACCCGAGGTCACCAAAGGTCAATGACCTGACCTGACCTTCAGGTGACCTTGACACACACGGGAGTAACATCAAATCACATGTTTGAACGTTTGAAACCACGAAAAGCTTGCAAACACGCGGCTAGTGCGAGCCGACATACGCGAAATCGCGATTCCGGCCAAACATGGTCTCGGAAAAGAGGTCACAGGTCAAAGGTCATTTGGGTCAGGGTCATGAAATTTTCAGGGTAGGTGTAAAATTGATCAATGCGAGGGTACTGAAAGTTTCGTCGCGATCGGCCACTTTTTACGCGAGTTATTCGCGAAAAACCATGGGGGGGTCCATCCGACCCCCCCCCCCCCTACACATGCGAGGGTTAAAATATGCAAAGCAAAATTAATACGCATTTCCTTACCCTTGCATCTGGTGACTTTGTGCACGAGGCCGGTGTCGCCGCTGGTGCCAACCACGTCTCTGTGTAGCTGGCCGACTATTCGCCGGTGTGACGGCACCTAACGCCCCGCCGCTGCTCCGTTCCACAGGACTACGACCAGGCGATCGAGTGTCTGTCTCAGCTGAGCGCCGAGCTGCCGCGGCTGTCGGCCGGTCTGAGGTCAGCCGTCGGCCGCGTCTACCTCCAGCTGGGTAACATGGCCGCCGCCCGCGCAGCGTTCGCATCAGTCACAGGTGGGTATCGTATCGCTGGGAGGGAGATCCAATGCATAACTTGGTTCTGCTGCTAGTTAAGAAATCATGCGTATCTGATCATTGAAAACGTACGAACGTTTGCTGATAAACGTAAACGTATATCCAAAACTGGGAGCGATTACAGATAAATGTGCATGTTTTGTACCTGTCTTTGTCATTGGCTGTCAACGAGTGCAGTCAGTTCAGAACAATTTGTGGTTGCCCGTTGCAATGCCGCCACCCTTTGCCATTCATGGCTCGGAGTCGCCAGCTCAACAGAGTATATCTGACCATACCAGCTCCCCCGGCAGAGGCGGCGCCGGCCGGCGAGTCGGGTCACTCGCTGCAGTGTCAGCAACTCATCAATGCCGCCCTGCTAGCCATCGGCGAGAACGACTTCGCCGACGCTCAGTCTCAGTTTGAGCGGGCGCTGGAGCTGGAGCCGCAGAACGCGGCCGTCCTGACTAACGTGGCCGTGTGCCTGCTGTACCGCGGCCGGCTGGCGGCGGCCGTCACACTGCTAGAGGAGGCGGTGTTCGCGCGACCGGAGCTGCTCCAGGAGACGGTGCTGCTCAACCTCTGCACACTCTACGAGTTGCAGACCAGCAAGTGCAACCGCAAGAAGGTGGCGCTGCTGGCGCGCGTTGGTCAGAACAGGGGCGATGGCTTCAATGTCGGCTGTCTGAAACTGCAGTCGGCGGCGTGAGGGACGGCCTAGCGAGGGAAGCCGGCCGGTCGCGCACAGCCCGGTGGGGAACGAACCTGTAGTGTGACTGTGGGTGGGTGGCGGTGCAAGCACAGATATATTGTCGGTAGGACGTGGCTGTTTGGGTTGGAATGTTGTTTGAATAATGGAGCTGTTAGGAAGTTTTGTGTGGACTGTGGATATGAACGCTGATGTCATTTTGTGTGACGGTAATGGGGGCGAACGGCGTAGCTGCATTCCTCCATCGCTCCGAATGATGAAACAATGTGATGTCATTCAAATCTACTATTATTTCGAAAACATGTTCCTTTGTTACATTGTTCCGTCAATAGGCGGGCGGTGACCTAAGAGTAAATATCTCGTTTTGTGTAGTAAACGTGTACTAGGCCCGAGTTCTGTATCTTGTTTTTGTTATTTTTTTGTGAATCCAATATATGAACTTGGTGTGCTTTATGTGTCCGTGATATGGTCACCCAAGTTGAACTTAAAATAAATATGATTATCCAAGGAGGTGTTGGAAATCTATCACAAATGCCCAGGATCGGGATGGTCGTGTGGCGGGTGTCTGTGGCTCAGGGTTTTCGTTGGAGATTATCGCGGGGCGCGTGCAGGGTCGAGCGGTGGACATGTCCGTTGTTCTGGACCGGGGTCTTGCTAATCATGGCCCTTGAACCCAGGCCGGCTACTCAGGTGCTACTGTTGAAAAAAGACTATAGAATTGTCTTGTGAGCAACCACTAATTGAGATGTGTGGGAAGCCATATAGGGACTTCTCCTAACTCCACGCTTAGATGTTTGTGATGTGTGATGTGATTTGCAATTTTAGGACACGCGGGGTTCAGAGGTCATCGGCGCCGAGGGTTTACATATTTGCGACTTGCGAGCATTGCCATTTGTTTGTGGCACAGATCAAGCTAGGGGTACCGGCCTCTCGACACCTAGCTTGTCATTCATCATTCGTTTCTGCCGTCTGGTAGTCACAAAGCACGTCACTCCCGTAAAGTCTTGGCTGTAACATCGTATTTATACAAAATATCGTTCGGTAAAAAAAAATATAGGTTGATACAATAGGGTTCACAAAGCACAGAGTTCCACGAATGGAACAACAATTGCCTAACATTCAGACAATGCAATTCATGCAGCAACGATGCTGCAGATCACTCAATGACGCGTTTGTAAAACTCGCGCCAAATAACGGGTGAGCACTAAAATTTTGCACAAAATTCATTTGTTTATAAATCACATTATATTCAACAGATTAGCGTACAACTTTCATAGACTGGAGATCTGTACCTCCGCTTTCACATGCTGCTTAGTGGACGCAGGTATTGGCTCCTGCACGTGCAGCGTGTTGCACGCGCTGTGGTACCCCCTTCATCATCTTGTGCACTAATTCTTGGTCCGTGTAGCTGATGCCCTTCTAGATTTTCCTAATGAGCTGGGTGTCATCCGTCGCTTTCCAGCCTCCTGCGTATGTTTTGGCCTTAATCATAGACCACTGACGCTCCACATGGGTCTCAGCTGTATGCACTCAGTGGGCAGCATGGCTGGCTGTCACCCTTCGGCATCGACGGTATGCTCTCATGGAGCACCTCTTGCGTCTCACGAGCGTAATGGCACGATGCCAGTTCCGGCCAGAACATAATTTCGTCTCCACTATGTTTTTCTTCCATGAAGAGGACAAACATCTTGGTCACGCGCTGTTCTCGGTAGATTTGACCACCCAGGGCACCTCCGCTTTGACAGAAGAAGGGCTAAAATACACCTCTTTCGCTGACGGCAAGCCACACAATTATTTTCTACGGAAACTTGTTTTTTTAGTTGAACCGAACATGCTCAGGATCTTCCTGAAGAGGACCCGATGTATAAAATCCCTGGTTTTCCGGCCACGGAGTTCCTTACGGTAAACGGTTTACCGAGCTCACGATTTTTTTCGTGAAGTTTCGCCACCCCTTTTAACAACGCGTCTTTCTTCTTTGGCTCCGTGTTCACGATTGGCAGGGCAAAACAGCTTATATTGCATATAAACAGAAAGTATTTTTCCCAACCTTTCACTTGGTAGTTGTTGTTTTCACGGGCATCAGGCAATTAATGTTCTATTGACATACAAAGTTTGTGCAAAATTTTAATGCTCACCCGTTACACAATCACACACAAAACGCCATACAAATAATTCGCGTACTACGTAACATTCAAATGATGAAGATGGCCTCACTGCTCTGGATGATCCTTCCAGAACACTCACGGTGAATGAGTTTGGGCACAATTGCGCATTCAATGCATAGATGCACTAGTGAACTTCATGATGAAAATGAGGCGATTTTGTCGCAGGCACGGGTGTGTACCGCCGTCCGCCGCGGCATCACTGGTATGTCTGCATCAGGTGCGGCTGCTGCTGCTCCGTCTGCTGCTGCGGCTGGGTCGGCGGCTGCAGCTGCTCCAGTCCCTGCAGCTGCAGCACCTGGCTGGCCGGCAGCTCCTTCAGCGAGTACAGCGGCGCCTTGTCGGCCGTGTAGCCGGGCGGCCCGGCGGCACTGACCGCCAGCGCCAGCGGGTCGGGGCCGCGCGCCAGCGCCGCCCCGCCGCCAGCCGCCCCCGCGCCCGTACACGACACACGCCGGTGCACCTGCAGCGCGTCCTTGCGCGGGAACGAGCCCGTGCAGTCAGGACAGTTGAGGCCGCGCTGGCAGCTGTGGGTGCGCATGTGCCGCTTCAGGGTCGACTTGTCCCGGAATGTCTGGCGGCAGACCTCGCACTCGAACGGCCGCGTGCCCGTGTGGATGTTGTTGTGGCGCGTCAGGTGGGACGAGTTGCTGAACCTGGCGCCACACACGTAGCAGATGTACGGCCGCTCGCCCGAGTGCAGCTTCTTGTGCGTTCGCAGGATGCGGGCGTCGGTGAACGCCTTGGGGCAGAGGTCACATTTGAAGGGCCGCTCTCCGCTGTGGTACATCTGGTGCTTGTTGAACCAGAATGCGTCGGAGAAGCCCTTCCCGCAGTGCTCGCAGTAGAACGGCTTCTGGCCCGTGTGCTGGATCTTGTGCATCTTCAGGGCATTCGAGTCTATAAAGGCGCTATCACACTGATCACAGCGGTAGGGCCGCTCCCCTGTATGTGTCCGCATGTGGCGCTGAAGGACACCCTTCTGACGGAACCGCATCTCACAGAGCTCACACTGGAATGGTTTCTCGCCCGAGTGGATCAGCATGTGTTTCTTGAGCGAGTGCATTTCCCTGAAGCCGCGCTGGCACACTTCGCACGTGTACGGTCTCTGGTTGGTGTGTGTGCGCCGGTGGCTCTGTAGGGACGTGTGCTGCGTGAACGCGCGCCCGCACACCTCGCACTGGTACGGCTTGTCACCCGTGTGCAGTCGCTGGTGGGTGCGCAGCGAGCTGAGGAGGGTGAACCGCTTCGAGCACACGTCGCAGCGGAACGGACGCGTGTCGCCGTGCTGACGCATGTGTTCCGCGAACGCCTTGGGGTTTTTCGACTGCTCTCCGCAGTGCTCGCAGACGAAGCGTGCCTCGGTGTGACTGGTGCTCTGGTGTTGCGCCATCTCGGCCGGCGAGTCGAAACTCTGCCCGCAGTGGCAGGAGAGGCGCGGCCCGACAAACGGCGCGCCCCCGCCGCCGGTCGGCCGCTCCGGCGCGGCGGCAGCGGCCTCCCCGGCCGGCCGGCACTGCGCCGCGTGCTCCGCCAGCTGCGCGGCCGAGCTCATTTGGCGAGAGCAGTGCGGGCAGCGGAGCGGGGTGCGCCGACCGCCGGCACCGTCCTCCGCGTCGGCAGGCTGTGGAAGGGGGAGAGGGGTTAGGCGGACACCGGGAATTATATACCGTCAAACTAATCGAAGGCTCAAGGAACCCATGCGAGTTAAGGTATTTAATTAAGCGGTGCTCAGGCACATGAAGGTTCGGCCCGATGTACAGAGAGACAGCACATGTCATGATTAACACCGTAAATACTATGAACAAACATGATGGCCGTGAATGAATTAAACAACGAAACAACATACAGCGTTTTGAATCGTTCGGTGAGTAGCAGTCAGCCACCTGACTTCATGCAGACGTCCTAGCGGCGCTCCAGGCCAACCCCGCAGCGGCTCCGGTGCGACTGGGGACTCACGTGATCAGCGTCTCCGGTCTCGGCCCTGGCCGGATCGTCCACCCGCTCCTCACGGATCGCCTGCGGGCACGGACAGCCCCGGAACACCTCAGTGGGTTATCGGGCCGCCGCCAGAGCGGGAGGAAACGAACGGTACACAAAGGCGGCAGTGGCACGGACAGGTGCAGCAAAGTCCGTCAGATATGTCACACACAGAGTACAGTGCCGTCACGAAGTGACACGAATATCAGCTGCTGCGGCTAGTTGGGTGAACAGTTACAGACTGCATACAGCGACACTGATACACGCAGACAGTGTTCTAAAATTGGATATTGGTTGGGTGTGCCGATGAATAAAAAAAAAAATCCTAGGATGAGAAAAAAGACAGTAAATAAATGCAGTATTTTTGCAAAATGGTGTAATGCCAATTTTTATGCTAACTGATAAACCAGGATTTCATGTCAGGATCTTGACAGGGTGTGGAACAAAAGGATGTGGGTGCATCAACTGTCAAGTGACAAGTGAACTGGCTGTTGGGAATACATGAAACTCTTTTCAGAGATGAAGTAAAGTCGGTCATTCATATTTCAGGGATGAAAATATTTTCCCCATTAGGTGTGATTTGCCACCAAAAACGCTGAAAAATGAAACACTGCACGCAGACGAGGCACCCACTATCACCAGCCACGTTAGGGCACAGCACGCTGTTTTGGTGAGTCACAGCGGCTGCTCCATACCTGTTCCAGCAAGTCTGTCTTGGTGGGGAGGTCCCCCGAGCTGCTCTGCCGTTGTATTTGCTGTTCAGGCTGCTCCTGCAGTTGCTGCTGCAGCTGAGACGGCTCCTGGGTCTGCTCCTGATGCTGCTCCTGGGGATTGTGCGGCTGCTGGTGCTGGTCTGGAGGCGCCGGCGGCGGTGGCGGAGCCTTCTGATCTGCCAGTTCCACAGCCACTGCTGGCAGGAGGAGGGCACGACACTCTATTTGTGAAACATGGAACCTAGTAAAACTGAGCGAGGGCAGGCAAATTGATTTATCTATTCTCCAACACTGTTTTTCGTCAGTCCACAACCAAAAAATAACACATGAATCCGGATCAATGAGTTCGTCCAAATGGTACAAAAAAGCGGTACAGCTGTTATCCTTTTATGATTTAGTTTGTACGGTCGGTTTTCCTTGAAGCTTAGCTTCTTTAGGCCTCGCCTCCCGTAGCAGTGATTCCTGCCTAGCCCCTCCCCGTGATTCCCGCCTCTCCTCCCCGTGGTTCTCGCCTTACGTCCTTCCTTTGACTCCCGCCTTACATCCCCGCGATTCCTGCCTCACCTGCAGCTCCGGCCGGTGTGCGGTGGCCCACGTCCTCCGTCAGTGCCCCCAGTTTGTACTTGTCCCTGATGCGCTGCTCGGCTCCGCGCAGCTTGTGGCTGTACTCGTCGACAGCATCGAGCAGGGCGGCGCAGGCGTCACACACGTGGTCCCCGCAGGCGGCCAGGCTGGCGGCAGCGGCACACGAGGTCAGCAGGGGGGTCGGTGATGGGGTCAGTAGAGGGAGAACTATGAATGGACATGGTGTGAACAGCCTGCAGGGATCTCGGCGTTCACACCGGTACACACGGGAGCCAATCACGTGCCGCAGCGTGCCGCAGAGAACAACTCTATACAGCAGGATGTCGTCCCGTGTTGACCACCCGTGTCGATATCTCACCTAACCTGCCGATATCACCCCGACAGACCACTGCAGTCTCCCCGCCCTCCGCGCCAAACCACCCTCTCCCCCTTACCAAACCACTTCCAGTCTCCCCAGCCATCCTCGCCAAACCACCCTCTCACAAAACCACTCCATATCTTCCGTCAGTCTCCTGTTGTGATGCGTGCTACTGAGCCGGCACGAGCTATGCCGGCGCAGTCAGCTGACAGCTGTTGCCAGCCGCCGCGGCGCCGGCCGGCGCCTGATGGTAGGCTGTGCCGCCCGGCAGCTTCCGGCGTCCTTGAGTAAAGAGTATTGTTGTGCAGTCGTCAGCCGGACTCAATACAGTTCACATCGGGAGTGCGCGTGTGCGTCTGGGGCGGCGGAATCGCGACGATAATTAATTTGCTATCGAACCATTATTAACGTAGACTTAAATGTAAAACCATAACATGGCGCGATCGGTATAATTTACCTTTTATCATTAAATATAGCATTTTTTCGTCGGTTTTCGCGCGCGTTTCTCACAATGACGGAGGAAGGCAAGCCGATAGACCTGGGAGCCCTCACCCAACTCCTCGCCCAGCAACTGGAGCTGGCTCAAGAAGCTCAGCGGCAAAGCCAGCAGCGGGAGGAGCGTATGGTGGCCGTAATGGAACGGATTTGGGCCGGGCCGGCGGCAGGGGCCGGCGCTGCAGCCGCGGCGGCTACTGCAGCGGCCACCCCAGCCGATACGAACGCAGCCGTCAATCTACCGCCCAGACTGCCGGCATCAGCAACTCCCGCTCCACAGTTGTCGTCATCGGCGTCGCTGAAGGAGTTTGAATCCTGGCGACAGAAATTTCACGGCTACAGTCTGCTGACTGGCGTCAACAGGCTAGCCCAGCCCGAGCAGAAGGCAGCCCTACTCGCTCTGCTTGATGACGATTGGACCAGGGTGGTCAGGTACGGCCTGCCGATCCCCGAAGACGCTGACATGAACACCATCATCACGGCGATGCAGACGCATCTGCGCCGCCAGCGTAACGTCATCATTGATCGGAGAGATTTTTACATGCGAGTACAGGAAGCGGGCGAAACAGTGGACGATTTTCTCTGTGGATTGAAAGAGATTGCATCGTTCTGTGATTTCTGTTACCACTGCCAGGACAACAGGTTCAGAGATCGAGTCGTTGTCGGCACGCGAGACGAGGAAGCACGCCGCAGAATGTTGGAAGAGCCGGATCTCACGCTTCAGAAGGCAGTGGATATCGCCCGAGCGTCAGAGAATGCCGCCTCCAACAGCTCAGCCATCCGTGAACCAGCTGGCTCGACCCTGGCGAGGGTCTCTCAGTACCAGCGCAGCCGCGGTCGCCCGAGAGACCGGTCGACAGAGAAGACGTGCCCCCGCTGCGGTGGTGAAGTTCACCGTAGCGCCGGCGACTGCAGGGCCGTCAAGAGGACCTGCCGCGCCTGTGGCAAGGTAGGCCACTTCGCGTCTGTCTGCCGCGGTCGCAGCGCCAGTCGCTGGCGCGCTCCGGCGGCGAGCACAGACCGGACCCAGCGGAGGTCCGATGGAGGCAGACGTGTGTCGCTCGTCACAATGAAGGCGCGAGCGGCATCTGCACCTGCCAGACAGACAGTGGACCAGCAGCACCGAGACTGCATGATCCAAGGCCTGCACACGACGCGTGCTCCGCAGATCCAGATTCTGCTGCATCGGAGTGACGGTCGCAGGCAGCAAACGACATGGACGCCAGATACAGGCGCTGAGGTGTCTGTTATCTCTCTGGAGGCAGCGAAGCAGATGGGCATCAACGTCAAGAAGCTGACGCCGCCCTCTGGAAGCATGTTCGCAGCGGACGGACGAGAACTTCCCTGCCTGGGAGCGTGCCAAGTCGCACTGCAGCTGGGAAGCATCAAGAGGACGATAGCCGTCTCTGTGGTGAAGAAGCTGCACAGCTCGCTGCTGTCGTGGCACGACGCTGTTCGACTGGGAATACTGCACAAGGAGTTCCCACAGCAGATCCGTTCTGCCATCTCAGACGAGGAGGAGACCTCCAGACCAGCTCCAGCAGTCTGCTCCCTGAAGACCATGCCAGGGAAGAGCAAGATACCCCGCAGAGTGGTCAAACGAGGATCTGCTCCTGCACTTGAAGACGCCGGGAAGGCGCAGAAGGTGCACCCGCTGAAGCCGACGTGGGATGCAAGCAAAGGTGTGCCATCGGCTGAAGAACGACGGAAGCACTTCTCAGCGATGAAGGAAGCCTTCCCACGAGTGTTTGACGTCACCTCGAAGCTGCGCAAGATGTCCGGAGGCTCAATGGCCATCGAGTTGACTGAAGACGCCACACCAGTTGCCGTCTCCACAGCTCGCAGTGTACCGTTCTGCTGGCGTGACGACATTCGGCGCCAGCTGGATGAGCTGCTGGAGAGTGACGTGATCGAGCCGGTGGAGCATCCGACCGAGTGGTGCCACCCCATCGTGCCGGTGGCGAAGCGGTCGCCGGACGGCACGGTCTCTGGCTGCCGTCTGACGGTCGACCTCACCAAGCTGAACCGATTCGTCAAGAGGCCAGCGTACCCAGTCAGGTCGCCGCACGACGCTGTGGCCTCGATCGGCAGCGGTGCAAACTTCTACACGAAGCTGGATAGCAAGTCTGGCTACCACCAGATCCCCATCCGCGAGGAGGACCAGGACAAAACGTGTTTCATCACGCCATGGGGCCGTTTCCGCTACAAACGTGCCGTCATGGGTCTGGTCTCGTCAGGAGACGAGTACAACCGAAGAGGCGACGCTGCTCTCGGTGACATCCCTCAGACATGCAAAGTCGTAGACGATATTCTGGCGTACGACTCGAGCTACTCAGCTCACCTGGAGCACGTATGGAACATCCTGCAGAGATGCGATGACCACGGGATGACACTGAACCCAGACAAGTGTTCCTTCGCCGGGAATGAGGTGGAGTTCTGTGGATTCAAGATTGACCAGACAGGCTACACCGCAGACAACAAGAAGGTGCGAGCCATCGCGGAGTTTCCGCAGCCGGCGTGTCTCACGGACCTCAGATCGTTTCTCGGTCTCGTGAACCAGCTGGGTGACTTCTCACCAGACGTCTCGGCCGCCGCCGAGCCTCTGAGACACCTCCTGCGACCGAAGAACGAGTGGGTGTGGACGCCGCTGCACTCCAAAGCCTTCAGTGATGTGAAGAAGGCGCTGGTCTCGCCACCAGTCCTCGACTTCTTTGACCCGCGGCGCCGGATAGTCCTGGAGACCGACGCAGCTCGCCTACGAGGGCTGGGTTTCTGTCTGCGGCAACAGGATGCAGATGGACGATGGAAACTGATCCAGTGTGGGTCTCGTTTCCTGACCGATGTGGAATCCCGCTACGCCGTCTGCGAGATTGAGATGCTGGCAGTTGCATGGGCTTGTCGGAAGTGCAGCATGTACCTCTCGGGCATGCAGCAGTTCGAGGTGGTCACAGACCACCGACCGCTCGTTCCAGTGCTGAACTCCAAGAGCCTCATCGACATCGACAACCCGCGACTGCAACGGCTACGGCAACGTCTCACGCCGTTCAACTTCGTCGCTGTGTGGCGGCAAGGGAAACTGCACGCGATCCCGGATGCGCTCTCCCGGGCACCGGTGGATACTCCGACTCCAGACGACGAAGAGGCGGAGAAGGAGGAAGCCCACCAGATCGCAAGCCTGATCGCCAGGATCACCACGGCTGATCCGACCGAGGACGACTCACTGTTCCCGGACGCTACTCTGCAGAGGGTCCGGGCGGCGTCTGAGCGTGATGCAGAGCTCAGCGCCCTCCGAGACGTGGTCTTGGCTGGCTTTCCAGACCACAAGTCGCAGCTGGAGCCGACGCTGCGGCCCTACTGGACAGCTAGAGACCGTCTCGCCGTGGACGGCAGCCTGTTGGTATGCGGGCAGCGACTCCTGATTCCTCAGAGTCTGCGTCGGGAGACGCTCGAGCGGCTTCACGCCAGCCATCAAGGTGTGGAGCGCACCAAGCGTCGGGCTAGACAAGTTGTCTACTGGCCCGGGCTTGACCAGGACATCGCCAACTTCGTCAGAGCGTGCAAGTCCTGCCAGATCTATCTCCCAAGCCAGCAAAAGGAACCGCTAGTCTCCGAGGCGGTGCCGACTCGAGTCTTCGAGGCCGTCTCAGCGGACTATTTTTCGTGGGCTGGTCGAACGTATCTCGTACACGTAGACCGCCTCTCTGGATGGCCGTTCGTCTTCCACTGCTCTGGAGAGACGTCGGCGAAGGACCTGGTGTCCAGCCTGAGGGTCGCCTTCGCGGCCACTGGGGCACCCCAGACTCTGCGAACGGACGGAGGGCCGCAGTTCGCAGCCCGTCACACCCGCGATTTTCTGCGACGGTGGGGAGTGACCCACGAGATCTCCACTCCGCATTTTCCTCAGTCAAATGGGCATGCGGAATCTGCAGTGAAGGCAGTGAAGAGGCTCGTGCAGAAGATCAGCGACCGAGGCAACCTGGACAATGACGCGTTCGCGCACGGCCCCTTGGAGCTGCGGAACGCGCCTCGGGCCGATGGCCGCTCTCCGGCCCAGATTCTGTACGGTCACCCGCTGCGCTCTACCGTGCCAGCTCACCACCGAGCGTTTGCCGAGGTGTGGCAGCGCGCGGCGGAGGAGTGTGATGAGAGAGCAGCCGCTCTGAAGTCCCAGACCGCAGAGCGCTACGACGCGAGCGCCCGCTCGCTGAGACCTCTGCGCATCGGTCAACAGGTTCTCCTGCAAGATCCGAAGACTGGTTTGTGGGACCGGACAGGCGTCGTCGTTGGCATCGGCAGCCGCCGAGACTACCTCGCTCGCCTGCCAAGCGGCCGCACCTACTGGCGGAATCGACGATACCTCCGCCCGCTGCGGCCGATGGTGACCACGTCACCCGATGGCAGCCGAGACGCCATCACCGAAGACGGCAACAGCGGCCGGGCCAGCTCCCGAACCAGGACCGCCGACAGCGGGACCCCAGCCGCTGACAAAGTCCCCCGCAGCCGCCCTGGTGGAGCGACCCCCGCGCCTGACGCCTCTGTGAGGCGCAGCAAACGACTTCGTCGACAGCCTAAGAGGCTGACTGTGACTTGGTCGGACCCAGTGTACGAGTTCGTGTAGCCATCGTGCGCTGACACGCGTTGGTGCGTTTGTGTTCGTCGGAGGCACCGTTTTTGTTCTTGAGACGTGTTGTCTCCCCCACGTCTGGGGGGAGGTGTTGTGATGCGTGCTACTGAGCCGGCACGAGCTATGCCGGCGCAGTCAGCTGACAGCTGTTGCCAGCCGCCGCGGCGCCTGATGGTAGGCTGTGCCGCCCGGCAGCTTCCGGCGTCCTTGAGTAAAGAGTATTGTTGTGCAGTCGTCAGCCGGACTCAATACAGTTCACATCGGGAGTGCGCGTGTGCGTCTGGGGCGGCGGAATCGCGACGATAATTAATTTGCTATCGAACCATTATTAACGTAGACTTAAATGTAAAACCATAACATCTCCCTGAATCTCCCTTACCAGACCGCCCCACTGACTACTCCCCCCCCCCCCCACAGCCTCCCCTAACCAGGCCACCCCACTGACCGCAGTCTCTCCCGTCTCCCCTCGCCATATTACCCCACTAACACCAAAGTCCGTCCCGTCTCTCCTCGCCATATTACCCCACTAACCAAAGTCCGTCCCGTCTCCCCTCGCCATATTACCCCACTAACCAAAGTCCGTCCCGTCTCCCCTCGCCATATTACCCCACTAACCAAAGTCCGTCCCGTCTCGCCTCGCCATATTACCCCACTAACCACTGTCCGTCCCGTCTCCCCTCACCTGGCCACCTCGCCGTCCGGCACCAGGATGTCCAGCAGCAGGGTCAGGTAGCCGATACGGCCGTGCTTGGTGACACACGTCTGCACCGGCCAGCCGGCGGCCAGGGCGGCCCGGCACACCAGACACCGCTCGCCGCCCGACGACGGAGTGGCCAGCGGGGGCTGCAGGCGGCCGGCTGAGTCCGACTCGGCTGGCGTCAGCACCTGAGCGAGCAGCGCCCGTCACAGGGAGTACACGGGTGGGAGCAGCCACCGGGCGTACTGGACTGGGGTCACTGCAAACCCTAACATTTCACAAACATAAGTTATACACCAGGATTGGGATAAAACTGACAGCAGCATTTGAAATTGTCAGAAGAAACACAAACTAATAAATCCCAAAGCGACACTGCTGGCTGACCTGCGAGCACTCCTCGACGACGAACCACTGAGTAGCGGCGGCGTCCGCTGGGTGTGTCGAGTCGGTGATGTAGTGGAGCGGGGCGGCGCCGGGCGGGGCGGAGACCACCACCTGAGCGGCCTCCAGCTCGGCAAGGCTGGCCGTCCCCACCACCTGGTACGACTCCCCGGACATCATGGCCGGCCGCCCGCCGGTCCGGTGGGCTGTGGGTACGTCACGGACGGTTAGACAGGGGGATGGAGGATCACGACGTCACAAAGGCCAACAGGGGCGGCGGAGACCATCACCGACCACCACACCGGCCCGGGTCCGGCTGGCTGGTGGAGCGCGGCGGTCACCAATGATAAGAAGCCATCGTGCTGTGGACTTGCTAATAAATGAATCTGAATCAGAAATGGTTAAAATCATCAGACATTGCTGGAGAGCTGTCATCGTCTTTAAAAAAAAAAATTATATCTCCTTATTGCTGTGTAAAAATTGCAAAAAAAAAATAACTGCATAGCCTGCATCCCACTGACCACTGGGGGTCCTGGGTTCCCACACCCTGCTGGGGTGGGGGAGGTGTTTACCCCTGCAATCAGAACAGGTGTTGCCTATGAAAAGCATTTACACTTCTGGGGCCGTACATCTATTAATTTCTCTTTTAGTGCCATTTTACATGTTTATGTCCATCTAGTACCGTGCTTATATCTGTATATTAATGGCTATTGTGCGTCGCCAGCTGGCAAGCTGGTCAATGCATCCAGTTGTTAACAAGGCGCATTGCCACTTCTTTTGTCAATTCAGTAGGCGCATTGGTCAAGCGTGCCCATTTTGAGAACGCATTTTCGTTCTCATATTTGGGAACAAAAAACCCAAATATGGAAACGCTACTATGTAGGCATTATTCAAAACAAGAAGAACCGTTAAATTACGCTAAAAATATATAAATCGATTGTGAAGTAAACTGCCTGATAATTGTACCAGTATAGCGCCTTTTGGGGCGACTAACGGAGCGAGCGAGGGGGTGAGTCTTGCACGTGCGAAATTTCGAGGGGGTACCTCCAACTGAATTGTGCACGGCACCCTACTAACTGGTCTCTAGCGATGTGCCAAATTTGAGCACAATCGGCCCAGCCGTTCTCGAGATCTGGGAGCGGCACCCTGCACGTGCGCACGTGCAAAATGGGTCCCAACTGACTTGTGCACGGCACCCTACTAACTGGTCCCTAACCGTGTACCAAATTTGAGCGCCATGGGTCCAGCCGTTCTCGAGATCTGGAAACGACCCCTGCACGTGCGCACGTGCAGCAGCACCCCAACTCTGGCACATGGATATGCAGTGCCTAGTGGGTGCCTACCTACATGCCAACTTTCAGCGCAATCGGCCAAGTAGTTACCGAGATATTGCAACAATTACAAAACTGACACCTCTTCGTTTTGCACGTGGCACGTGCATAAGGGGTCACCCACATGCATCGGGAATAGTCCAATACTTGGTAGAAGGAATGAAGCTACCCTACAAAAATTACCGCGTGTAAATCGGTCAAGTGGTTGCTGAGATATAAGCCTCGCAAAAGCGTCCGCACGGCCGGCCGGCCGGCCGGCCGGCCGCTCATACTCAGAAATTTCCGTTAATCTAAGGAAAGACTCCGCTCGCTTCGCTCGCTCCGTAATCAATATTGTTGGGAAAGGGTTTGATTTGATATTGTAAAGCCCAGTGTAGTTTTAAATCGTTTCCCTATTTTTAAAGCAGTCCACCGCCCGGGACCGCCTACAAGAACTTAAAATATGGGTATATGTCAAGATAGAGGAATGCATAAATCATAATATATGATTTATGCATTACTGGAGACTGAGCACTTATCACATTCATAGGTGTTCTATGATTTTATATACTTCTAGAAATAGAATGTTGCAGCTTGCAAGTTCCCAATGTTTTGAAAGATTGAATTGAGGAAGCAGGATCAAGTATCAACAACTGTTTTTGGTGACCATTTGGGAGAGGTGGCCGCGGGGCGTATTTCGCAATCACAGCAGATTTAGGGCCTTGCACAGCAGTGTGCGTCCCTGAAATCAGTTGGGCAAACTAGGCTTCTGGAATCAAAAAAGAGAGGCATCAAAAAATTGATTCTTCATGACCATATTTCGGCATGAGTGTAGACCACTTCTAAATCACCAATCAAAAATAAGCCAGTGTTTTGAGAAGGAACATGCCTAATGTTCAACAGAAATGTTGGAACTCTCTACTGACCAGGGGCGGCACTGACCTATTGAAAGTAGGTAGGCACTTGGTAGGTAAGGCAGAAAAGCTGAATACGGAATAGGTAAACTAGGGGGGAAAAGACAGCCTTATTGCTCAGTCAGGATGCGTCAAGCAGCGACAGCAGCGTCATCTACAAAAACCATTAACTTAACTAGAGCTTACACGTCTGCCGCCAGAGGCAAGCTAGTCTCCCAGTAGGAGTCTAATTCGTCCAATATAATTTTTAACAAACAATAGAATAACACAACAGACATAACAACGCTAGGTACCCTAAACTAATGATAAAAATTGATAACGTTAAATGTGTTTTATTTTATGATAAATGAACTTAATAAAAAGTTAAGTTTGAAAGTTAGAAGGTAGCACCTAGTCGATGTGCCGACCATCTAAACTTTTTCTACCAAAAGGCTCAATAGCCTCAACATGGCAATAGTCGATAATCTAGTAGGACGAGGTAGGCACAATTAGGCAAAGGATTTTGTCAAGTTGTTGTTATAACACGATCTTTGTTTGACATTTTTTGAAAAGTTTAGGCAATTCTCTTTCGTTTCAACCCATTTTGAAAAACGAAAAGAAAAAGATCTTTAACAAAAGCAATCAAACAATCAAAAGCCACAGTCTAGTGAGGGTGTAGACACAGGGGAGACGACAAATGACGTAGGCACTGCCTACCTTGCCTATATGGGAGAACCGCCCCTGCTACTGACCGCAAAAATATTGCTTTAATCATAATAATCTGAATTCTAAAGGGTAGTGAAAGGCAATCAATGATTTGATTCACTTTGAAGTTTGAACAGATAATCAAAATATTGATTTCAGCTCAGCTGGCTAATCATTATTTTGATTCACAGGTAATGTTAACAGATAGGCAACAATGGCTTGCAAGAATACAGCATTTATCTTGCTATCATTCTCATTTAGTGGTATCCTCAGCACCACAACAGATACCTATAGGGTGGTTGTACTTAACCTTCTCTGAATTTGATAAAATTCACAATTTTTAAATGTCAAGAATACAAAAGTTGACACAACAGGTAAAAACCATATAATAAGTATAAAAACACTTCAACAATGAAAATTAGGGGCTTAGAAATTCAATTTTGCTATTTTAAACAAATACTTCTTGCTAAGTATGCAATTCATGATACAAAGACAACATACAGTGTGATTTTCCCAAAACAGCTTTTACGTGATGGACAGTGAAAGGGTAGTGAGAATGTCTTTTTCCCATTCTCAACGCCAAAGTGACAATTTCTTTGTTTAGAGGTAACACTTTTTGCATAGGTACCTACCACCAGGGCTGCGGAGTCGGAGTCGGTCGGAGTCGACAGTTGTGACTGGAGTCGGAGTCGGAGTCGATTTTAGAAACCCGAGCTGGAGTCGGAGTCAGTCACCGAAAATCTGTCGACTCCACAGCCCTGCTAGGTCTGTGGAGTCTGAGTCGGGAGTTGGAGTCGGTCAGAATCAACAATTTTGCCCGGAGTCAGAGTCGAAGTCTGAGCTGGTTTTTGAAAGCCGGAGTCAGAGTCGGAGTCAGAGTCGCTGAAAATCCATCGACTCTGCAGCCCTGCCTACCACATTTTTCTACCTATTTTAAGAAAAATCTCACAATCATGGGCCTTTTTTCAACTGTAACAATACATTTGAAGTCAAGAGCGTACCCAAATGAATCAAAAAATTGATTCCATGCCCATATTTGGTCATGGCTCCTCCCACCAGAATCAAATATTGATGCCTCCATATTTTGATTCCAGAAGCCTAGTTTGCCCAACTGAACTGAAATGCCCACAAAATATTAATACGTGTTAAAAAACTATAGCCAACAGAGTACAAAATCTAATAAATTACCACCTACAAGAATTTGAAATACTATTATTAAAAAGTGCCACAATTTGTGTTGCTGTCTCAAAATACGTGCCCTCTAATTACCACCTCCCCCGAACGTCCACCGCGTCCACCCTGCTTTTTCCTATTCATCATGGCTTGTAGGTTGATGAATATGATACGAATCATATAAAAATATGCGCTGATAACTCACTTGTTTAAAGAACAATCACCAAATAATGCATGTAAAAACCACGTAAAAACGATATAATGTCAGAACCTTGCACTCAACCCCTCTCTCAATTTCTCCAACAACAGCAGCAACAACAGCAAACAAACCAAGCGATCAAGGATTTCGAAACAGATGCGCCATAATAGCTACGCTACTTTAAACAGCTGATAAAAACGCTGCAAAGAATGTTTTTAGAAATGCAAGGAGTCGTTGATAGATAGGTATTAGGCAGTGGCGCACCCAAGGGGGGGGGGGCCTTGGGGCCCGGGCCCCCCCCGCTCGGTCATAATTAGGAGGCCCCCTGAGCACCGCTTAGGGTACTTTTACACTTGACTTTCCTGCCTAACCTACTATAATTCTGCACAAGATGCACTATCTGGGCAGAGGCCAGGAGGCCCCCTCTGGTAGGCGACCCTTGATGGGCAGGAGGCCCCTTCTGGATGTGAGGCACCTTCTCACAGGAGGCCCTATCTGGGCAGGAATCAAGAGGCCCCCTCTGGCAGGAGATCCTTCATGGGCAGGAGGCCCCCGAGGCTCCCTCTGCACAGGAGGCCCCCTCTGGTAAGCGACCCTTGATGGGCAGGAGGCCCCGTCTGGCAGGGGACCTTTTATGCACAGGAGGCCCCTTCTGGATTTGAGGCACCTCTCACAAGAGGCCCTATCTGGGCAGGAATCAAGAGGCCCCCTCTGGCAGGAGATCATTCATGAGCAGGAGGCCCCCGAGGCTCGCTCTTCACAGGAGGCCCTTTCTGGACAGGAGCAGGAGGCCCCCTCTGGCAGGAAAGCCTTTATAGGCAGGAGGCCCCTCTGGCAGGACACCTTTTCTGCTTAGTAGGCCCCTTCTGCATGGGAGGCTCCCTTCTGCACAGATGGCCCTATCTGGGTGGGAGCCAGGAGGCCCCCTCTGGCAGGAAATCTTATACTGGGCAGGAGGCCCCCTCTGGCAGGAAATCTTATACTGGGCAGGAGGCCCCGAGGTTTCCTCTACTTAGGGGCCCTTTCTGGGCCGGAGTCAGGGGGGCCCTCTGGCCTCTTGCAGGAGACCCTTTCTGGGCAGGAGGCCCTCTCTGGATGGGAGTCTCTCTCTGCATAAGAGGACATATCTTGGCAGCAGTCAGGAGGCCCCCTCTGCACAAAATGTCCTATCTGGGTAGGAGCCAGGAGGCCCCCTCTGGCAGGAGATCCTATATGGGCAGGAGGCCCCGAGACTCCCTCTGCACAGGAGGCCCTTTGTGGGCAGGAGCCAGGAGGCCCCCTCTGGCAGGAGACCCTTTATGGGCAGGAGTCCCCTTTGGCAGAGGACCTTTTATGCTTAGGAGGCCCCTTCTGGATGGGACGCTCCCTTCTGCACAGAGGGCCCTATCTAGGCAGGAGCCAGGAGGCCCCATCTGGCAGGAGCTCCTTTATGGGCAGGAGACCCCGAGGCTTCCTCTGCACAGGGGCCCTTTCTGGGCAGGAGTCAGGAGGCCCCTCTGGCCTCTTGAACGAGACCCTTTATGCCCTCTCCTGATGGAAGGCTCCCTCTGCACAAGAGGCCCCTTCTGGCAGGACTCTCTCTGGATCCCCTCTGGAAGGAGACCGTCTCTGGGAAAGAGGCCATCTCTGGATAGGAGGCCCCTCTTCACAAGAGGTCCTATCCGGGCAGCGCCTCGCCCTGGCAGGGCATTTTTCATAACGCGGCCTGGCAGAGGGGGGGGGGGTCGATGCGACCCCCCTCGCGATTGGATCCTATGGCACCTAGAAATACCAAATTTGGTAGGTAGGTGGCCCTCTTAAAACCCTCGTCCCTGTGAAAATTTGGTTGCTCTAGGTCAATATTTAGGGGTTTTTGGGAGGTATAATTGTAAAAAATTTGCTAAAACAGGTCAAAAGTTTTCGCTGATAACTTTTGATCTAATTAACCCGCGCCGGGCAGGTGCTCCGCGACTTCCGCGCCGGGCCGGGGGGGGTGTCTGAAAACCCCCCTTCTAACTCGGCTCCTGGGTCACGTAGCGACACGCGGTAAGCGGCATTCAAAAGAGCGTCCAAAATAAGTACGAAAACACTTCAGTCATTTTTTGGGTCAGGTCAAAGGTCAGGTTACCAGAGGTCACCAAAGGTAAAATGTTGGCTATTTCAACATTTTGGAAACTGCCAACGGCTAACTCGGGAACCGATAGAGCTACAGCGCCGCGGAAAAGCGCATTCGATAGCTCTTTTGACGCTCTTTCGCCAATATGTCCTCAGATTTGACCTCAGGTCAACGGTTTAACCTCCAGAGGGCAAAAACTCCAAAAATAGCCGTTTTTTACGAACAGTGTTTTTCGGCAATAACTTCTGACTCAAAAAAGCCACGACATTACTTTTGCCAGAATCGTGTTCCTCTTGTCAAAACGCGTCGAATGAACTATAAGTTGACCTTGAAAAGTCAACTTAAAAATTTGACCTCAGGACCTGACCGGAAAAGGTCATGTTGCATATCAGTCGATCCGCATCGTCGAGCCGAACACATCTAAGGCGTTTTCATCGCTCTATCATGCCTCTATCAGAAGTTATTAGCAAAAAACTGTTAGATACTATTCGTGACCTGAGATGACCTCGGGGACATCTCAGAACGAGGGGTCACACTCCGGGTCACAGGTGCAATTTTCGGGTTCAGTGTGTCCATTTTACCTACATCCCGATGTTTGAGAGTGTCTAGAATGGCGTTCGTGCAAAACAGACGCCTTTCAATTTTCTCCCATTGAATTATAATAGAGAGGCCGCAAAATTGACCTGACCTTAGGTCACCGATATCGAAATTCCGAGATACACGTTTAATAGGTTTTTATACACGCTTTTATAGGATACACGAGATACACTGTTACTCTCATCAATCGCTGAAAGTTTCAAGGCAATCGTGCGGTCGGTGTAGCCATGACGAACATTCTAATTTGTTTCTGACCTGACCTTGAGAGACCTGGGTCTGAAATTTTCACAGCATGTGCGGAAAAGATGCACGAACAGGTGTGTTAAAAACGGCGGCGCGGAGCTGCGAAAAGCCGCCGGGGGGGGGGGGGTGTTCAAACACCCCCCGGCCCGGCGCGGGTTAAGATAGAGCAAAACAAAAGCACCAGCGAACTCAGCACGTCAAGGCGTGTCGAATGATATACTTTTTTTGTTTGCTTAAGTGTACTTAAAAGTGTAGGTATTAAAGTGTACCTACTTAAGTGCACAACTTAAGTAAAACTTAAGTCTTAGGAATGGTTGAAATGCTTAATGTTGCATATCATTCGACTCAGCTGTTCAAGAGGAACAGAATGATACCATTTTGAAACCTGTTCTATTATGTGACAAGTTATCGGCACAAACGTCATTTGACCTGAGTTGACCTCATTTGACCTGAACCTTAGATAAGTACACCAAACAAAGAAACACCGAGTGACATTATGTTAAGTACTGTGGTATCAAAGAACAAAAGGGATACAACGAAGCGGACATCTCTATATTTTCCGAATAGGAGTTATTTGAATATTTTCCCATAGGCTTAACATTACGACGTAATGACCCCTAACTGACCTCAGGTCAGTGACATAAAAAACGAACTACATATTATACAGCTCGGTGAACTTAGCACATCCTGAAAGTTTGAAGGAAATCAGTCCAAAACTGTGCGTTGGACAGGTACATAAAAAATTAAATTTGACCATAACCTTGTACCCGTTTTTCTGACATGGTGGCCTGACCCAAGGTCGACCGGACCTGAAATTTGCAGATCACATGAAAAAAGGTTGCCCCATAGGTTGTGCCAAATTTAGCGGCGTTGCGCGCCGCCAATTTTACGCTATCTTTGAAAAACCTTAGGGGGGGGGTCGCATCGACCCCCCTGCCAGGGTGAGGGTTAAGCTTTACTAATAACGCTAAGAACGTCACCAAACATACAGAGGCCGTCAAAAAGTAAGCCATTTGGAGGCCCCCTCGATAGAGAAAAGGCCCCCTGGCAAGCGGAACACGGAGGCCCCTTTGAGCCCGGGCCCCCTCCCCTGGAAAATCCTGGGTGCGCCCCTGTATACAGCACGTTGAAAAGTTATGGGCCTGCAAATGAAAGTATGGCAGGCTGGGGTAATGCCGAAAACGTGCGATTACGCACGTGTTAAAAGCACGCTACGTGGACTTTACTGCTGTAGAATAGCAACGCGTATTTTTAGTCACACAAATTACACTTTCAACCGACACAACGGCCTGTTACCTATAAGGAATGATTTACCTGGCATGTTCTTATTATATCACACAATTATAACTTCCAGTGTGCACCGCGTCCTCAAGCTCTTAAAACGCGTGTCAGCTTTGATTAATTCTGGATAAAGTTTGAGATAAAATGGCAAAACATCAATGTCGGCATTCCCCGTAGATCATTTCTCCCATTTTCGGCTTTCCCCGCAGTCCAGGGCAACGCCGAAAAAGTCACTTCTTTGATATTTTTAGTTTGTGCGCTTAACGGTATGCGAATTCATCAAATGCGCCTGGTATGTTTGAAAGGCAAAAGACTGGCCTCTCGAATGACGCCAACAAGAATAGCTTATGTTGTCTACCTTGCGTGCTACGGGCGTCAGAAAAAAGTCTTCGGCGTTCCCCCAACTTCCCCTACTTATTTTGCATGCTCCTAAAAGGTTTTCATGTATCACGACTTTTAAAAACACCTTGCATATTTGCCGCCTACAAATTGTGTGGGTAACCCCGCCACCGGTGTTGATGTTAACCCAACCCATCCCTACGAAAGCTTTTAATTGTTCAGAGATCGCGTGCGATGAGTTTCCTGTCGGTAAGTGGTAATTTTCGCAAATAATCGGTAATGGACACCTAAATAGGTATAGGTTCATCAGCTGTTTGCCAGTTTTATACAGCTGGCAAGTGCTTGGTCTGGATGCATGAAAAATATAAAGTAAAAAGTCAAATAAGCTGCTTATTCCCGACTTAGGAACATCTACGAACATAAATAAAGCGTGTCTTTGGAATTTCATCACTTATCACGCTACGAACAGGAAACACCGCAACCTCAATTGGGGTAACACCGCCACGGGGTGGCGGTGTTCCCCAATAAGTGATCACAAGCAAAAATCGCCAGCGGCAAGAATGTACTACACGGTTCAAGCAAACCTATCTTACTGGACAAAGCCGATCAGTTATTTTTCGATGTAATCAAGTAAATCAAACTGAGTCTCTAGGGGAGAGCGGGGCCAGTTGAACCACTTTTTATATATTGACATGCACAGCGAGATCCAGTTGTCATATCGAAAAATGCACAATACTATGAAAAAATATGCTCTTTTGGCTTTATTTTAAGATATGTAAAATTATGTTTCAAACATATTTTGCTGCCAAACGCATGCTTATAAAACAGCTCTACGCCCGTTTCAAATGACCCCGATGCGAGGGTCAATTGAACCAGCCCATGGGGTCAGTTGCACCTATCCTTAACAATGGGATGTTTTCCTCTTTAAGGCCACTTTTTTTAAGGAGATATTTTGTCCGATTTACTTTTCCAAATGCTACATTCAATAGGTCGTTGGAAAGCTAAAAGTGCAAAGTTCCTCATAATAGGTGACATAAAGTACATAGACTATGGTAAAATGGGCGGATGAGGAAAATGAGAAATATCTCAGGCTATAGTGTGCTTTCAAGCAAAAGGCTGAAGAAAACGGGTCAAAAATTGAGCTCTATTAAACTACTATTTCAGTTTAAAAGCTCGTTTCAAAGGTGGACTATTTCCTTTAATGTTTACAGCCCCTGAACAATAACCATTGCAAAGGTCACCGGGGTCCATTGAAACGGCCTGTGGCCCTGTTTCAACTGACCCTCAGAGAAGCGTTTCAATTGACCCCATCCGCTCCCGCCATCTCGCACGCGCCGTAAAGCATGTATGTCAAACGAGCTGGAGGGACGGCATCATGCTGAATGAAGGGCCAAATAAGGTGTTATTCCGGAGTCAGGAGTTCTTCTTTCAGCAAACAAAGGTATATGAGATATCACAAAATATTCATAAAAACGATTTCTCCCAAACGCCCCTCAAAAACACAAAAACAAGTGTCAAATCAAAAGTACCGTCCGTTTGCCGCCCAAACGCCGTTGACAAAGGAAGTGGTCGAGCGCGGATGCGCAGTGGTGTCGGCAACGCCATATGTTGCATACTGTTGAAAATAAAGCCATGTTTCATCTGACCCCGTGTTTCAACTGGCCCCGCTCTCCCCTACTTAAAGACATTCAAAAGTGCTCCCAACTCATCGAATTTTTATAAGAGAATGTGCATTTTTCTTTAAATGCCCACAATGAGCTTCGATTACACTGAAACACCGGAACACAAATCAGAAGACGCTTACCTTCGTGCGGTTAATAGGAAATAACGGATTTTTACACTTTATAGTTCATACTTTCGCCGCCAGATGGGGTGGCGGTGTTTCCCACAGTGGCGGTGTTCCCCCCGCTTCCCCTACAGCTCAAAAACATTCTGTATAAGTGAGTATGTGATTGCACGTCCAAATCCATAGTTTTATGGCACTTATTGACATAGAAACACTTGGAAACCTGGTTCCACATGTTGTGCATGGTGGGATCCATTCAGATCATAGATCCATATTCTTGGTTTATCGTCAGATCCTATAAGCTCATAGAGCTGGGACAAATTTTTCACGCCGGATCCGGTTGGATCATAGATCCTAAACTGCAATTTGCTTCGAGATCCACTGAGATCATAGATCCATCACTCGGATCCATGCACATGTCTGTTTGACAGCTCGTGTGGCAGATGTAAACCTCTATTCCCGGTTACCAAAAAGGTAGCTCCTTGACTCAGCTGAGACGAAATATCTCACTTTTTGTAAATATTATTGTTTCATTCTTTTCGTTGGAAAAGCCAAGGAGTGAAAAATTAGAGGCCTAAAACTGGTGAAAAGACTTGACTTGGCCTTGGGGGTACCCTAGGTTCCGGGAAGCATCAGGTGTGCTCCCCCCCCCCCCTCCCCACCCTCACCCCCACCCCCCACCGGCCTAAAGGTAGTTCCCGCGCCACTGGACGCTCGCCACGCTGGAGTGGAGCCTGGAGCGTGCAGAGGCGAATTCGTCTCAAACGCAGCAATTGCCTTTCCCCCTTCAGATGCCCCTGGATCCGCCCTTGCCCCGAACTTTATTCCCCCTCTCAACTTTTCCTGTAAAAGTAACACTGGATCAAAGCCAAGATCAGAAAACTGTAATCCACAAAAGTAACGAAAGATTTTGCATCATTTTAAAAAAATCAAAATTTGGTATAAAAATGTAGCTCGTGTAAAGTTATAGCCGCGCATCGAACACCCTTTGCACGCAGGTCCAACTTCAAGATCAGATTCAAGGCCAAAGAACGACTAATGACCGGCCTGTTACCTTTTTTTTCACTCTGTCACCTTCGGGATGATTGCTCACAATGGCAGTAGCCAGCAATAGCCAGTGGCAGTGACAGGCGGTAGTGGGCAGCACTCAGCAGCAGCCAGCAGGGCTCGATGTCCCCGTGAGTGAGGGCTCGAGCCATGCTGACGGCCATATCTGCCCGTCGTCCATATAAGAGGGCAACCGAATGACATCTGTGGTCGACTCAGTACGCAAACATGCGATAAAGCGGCTGCCACTGTATAAACGAGAACTGATGAAAACAGTTCGCCAGATGTGTTTCACTTGGCCGCTTCAGGTGTTCGCGAACGGGAGGCCGCCGTGGCGCGCACTGGGACTGAAGTTTGGCGGCGAACCGGGGACACAGTTAAAGGTAGTGTGCCAGCTTTCCTGGACCGTATGGAGTTAATGGCCCAGATAAGGAGAACCGGATTTTTAGAACTTATCCATACCTTCAAAACTCATGGAAACGTCTTAAATTCTTCAAATTTTGAGTACCCAAGTGCGAAATTCGCCCCGACGGGTTGTCGGTCGTACCCCAACCACATTTCACACCACTATGAACAATAAATGCACACACTGAAATCGCTATTACCGATATGCTCATCCAATCAAGTTTCGATAAACCCGTTCATCATCATCTCCTGCGGTTTCGAACACGCCTGTTAGGTGGTGCGGTAGACCGCGCCCAAAGCCAGGGCCCCGGTAACGTGAGGCATGGATTAGAGATTTCCTGGATCGGCAACTCTCCGTCGGCGCCTTTGATGTAAGCGACCACGGCTGGCCACCTAGCGGCGGAGTGGTGAAGCTTGGTGAGATAGGACGGCGGAGGGTTGGGCGCTAATCCCTGTGGTAAACTGCGGGCCAAGATCAATCGAATTTGGGGATTGAACGGCTGGGTGCGGTGCGTTAAAACGAAGTTATGGTGTCGGGAACGTCCAGTAAGTCCATATTGTCCTCAACGAAGTAATCGGACCATTGGGGTAAGAACATTTTGTCTCGGCAGAGGACGTGCATATGTAAGCGTCTAGGCCCGGCCGCTGGCGTCAGAGGCACACGCCGAACTCGGAGCCAACCAAGCGTGTATTCAGCACAAGCAGACAACAAACAAATTGAAACGCCCTAGAAAGAAAAGACAAACAACTGTCACAATCCCGACACATACAAAGCCGGCACGAAATATCAAAACCCGTTATTAGAGAATGTGAAGTAAAATAAACAGTAATTATCACGAAAGTTGAAACCCACCGTTCAAGCAGGCGCAATCCAAGCACATCTCGATCCTCGCCATGTCGCGGCGCACCGAATTCCCGCTCTGGACGCGACGGGGGCTCAACGGAAATTCGGCTGCTCTCTCATTGGTCAGAATAAGCGGTTACCTGATTGGCTCTCGCGTGGCGCACAGCTACATCATTGGACGAAATCATTACAGGAAGTCTAAAACTCTTCGGATAAGAAATATGACACATAACTAAAGAAACATTGGTACCGATCAATATCAAATAATAAAATAGTCATTACAAATCAGTATCATAACTAAATAGCACTAAACACGCGACAACAAACCAAGGACATTATTGCAGCGCAGGACGAATTTAGAGTTGCCACTTTCACTTCTGGTAGGCCCAGTATCCGCTCGCATAACATGTAAGCGGAAATCCGCTTACACCCTTCCTCCCTAACGCGAAGAGACTTCTCGATTATTTACACATACAATACAACGCATCGACCTACGAACAAAGGAACTTTTTTTTTTAACTGGACGGCTAAACATGTTCGGTCTCAACTGAATAACTCCGTATTGCAGCTCAGCTCGTGCGCTTCTCCATTCGCTAGAGAACTACCTAGGTGCCCATTGTACAGAGGTAACACTAAGGCTCGCTTGCAGCTGTTCTTACTACGATAGGAATCTCAAGTCAAGTTATCGCCCAATGTCATTGCCTTTCACCCAGTATTAAACATTAAAAACGACAGCAGCACACAGCAGCTCTGTGTGATAGGTACCCACAACGGAAAATCACGGCGAATACCTGTCGGGAGGAATGACTACTCGTGTTGACCTACGCAATTCGGGACTGCGCATATCTGCGGTAACCTGAGTGTTCGCCACGTCGGGCGGCACCTCTGCTGGTCCAGTCGGAGCTGAACCTGCTATCGGTTCTGCGACTCCCTCTGGCGTCTCACGTGTCTCACGCGCTGTCTCTGTCTGAACTGGGGGTGTCTGCGGGGCGAAAGATATGGCGAACGGATTCAGCAGGGACAGGGCCGGCGGTCCTGAGTCGTCAAGACTAGCGGCGTCAGCTGGTTGGCAACTAGGCCTACCTTCACACTGCGCACCACTTACCCTCTGATTGTCACTGACACCATCCATCCTCCTTCGGCCTGTCGGAAAGGTCACGCCTGCTGCTGTCCCGACAGCCGGCTGTGGTCTCGCGGCGGGGTCCGTCCGTGAGACGGACGCTGTCGGTGCGGTCACCGGTGACTCACCTTCTCCGGTATCCACTCGAGGCTTCAACCTGTTGTGGTGTACGATGAGCGTAGACCTAGCTCCTTCTAGTCTGATCCTATAGTTCAGAGGACCGACCTGATCTACTACTACTGCTCTCTTCCAAGGACGCAAAAACTTGTAATACTGACCGCGCGGAACGATTCCCTTATGCAGATACACTTTGTCTCCGGGTAGGTAACTATTCTCATTTAGCTTTCTATCATAAATCTCCTTGTTCTTCTGATGACTTCTGTTCGAGTTCTCTAGTGCTACTTTGTGCAGAGCACGCAGATTGGTCTGCAGCCTCTCTAGATACTCCGTGATGGGTCGGGTCCTGCACCGAGTAGGACCGGCGTACTCGGCATCGGCGGGCAGCCTTGGCTCCCTGCCAAAAAGTACGCAGTACGGTGACACGCCGAGGGAGCGGTGCACCTGACTGCGGAGCCCGAGCATCAAAAGGGGCAGGTGGATGTCCCAGTCTGAGTGCTCGTGATCCTCAAGGAATTTAGACAGCATACCAAGCACCGTACGATTGATTCTTTCACAGATTGAATTACCCATCGGATGGAATGCCGTGGTATGTGACTGCTCTATCCCCAGTAACTGGCACGTGAGCTTCATAACTTCCCCGGTGAAGCAGCCACCCAAATCCGAATGGATCGTCTTTGGCACCCCATATCGAGACACAAACTCTCTGACAAACGCCTGAGCTACCTCAGTCGCCTCTTGTGTCTTCAACGGAATACACTCTACAAATCGCGAAAAATGATCGATAACTACGAGCAAGTGTCTGTGCCCCTGCGACGTCACTGGCAGGCCAGACAAAATGTCGAGCGCTACTACCTCCATGGGCGATGAGGCTGGCAGCTGGCCCAGGGACGCTCGCGGGGCGGGAACCGGCTTGTTCCGCTCGCCGCAGCGGTGACACGACTTACAGAACTTTTCTATATCTACAGCCATGCCGGGCCACCAGAACCTTAACCTAGCTTGAGCTAACAACTTATCACTAGCGAAATGACCTCCCGTGGGTCCGGCGTGCAGAGAAGTCAGCGCCCCTGAGATCAGACTCTTGGGCAGCACTACCTGTAGCTGATCAGAATCGCCAGGCCTTCTTCTGTACACGCGGAACAGAACTCCGCCTACCAGTCGCAATCTGGACCACTGCGACAAGTATTTGCGACACGACTGGGGTAGATCCTTAGCTTTAGGCTTGGTTCCCGCGGAGACGCACTTCGATATTTCCGCGATATCCTCATCCTTGTCTTGCTCCGAGCGAATGTAGCTGGTCGACCAATCGTCTGACCTTACCTGAAAGCAGTATTCAGTCTCTGGGTCCGTCTGACATGACTGATCAGTCTGCTCGTCTGGTCTGCGGGAGAGAGCGTCTGGCACTGTGTGGAGGGCGCCTGGGCGATACTCGATGGTGAAGTGGAACTGAGACAAGATCTGGAACCAGCGGGCAAGCATGCCAGTCGGGTTGCGGAAATTGAGCAGCCATCGGAGACTCGCGTGATCACTCCGTACTTTAAATTCCTTACCTTCCAGGTACGCAGAAAACTTTTGCACGAAGATCACTACCGCTAGCAGTTCTTTCTGAGTGGTACCGTAATTCATCTGCGATTTTGACAGCTTCTGACTCCCATACGCGATCACTTTCTCCACGCCACCCTGAACCTGTAGCAGCACGGCGCCCGCCTGGGTGTCAGAACTATCACAATCAAGAATAAAAGGACCTGCGTCTCGGCTGAAATCGGGCAGCGTCAGCACTGGGGCTTCACTGAGGGCTTTGCGAAGCTGGTCGAACGAGAACTGCGCCTCCTCTGACCACTGGAACTTCACGTCTTTCTGCAACAGCTTGAAGAGCGGTGCAGAGATGCTCGCAAAATTTTTGACAAATTTGCGCATGTAACCAGCCAGCCCTAGGAATGAGGAGAGCTGCTTGGCTGTCCGCGGAATCGGCCAGTCGCGCACTTTGCTCACACGGTCGGGGTCGAGAGACAAGCCACTCTCATCCACCACATGTCCCAAGAATTTGACACTCGAACGGAACAGGGAGCACTTTTCCAGATTGATCGTGAGACCGGCTCGGTGGAGCCTGTCTAGAACTAGCTCGAGCTTCTCAAGTGTCTCCTCGAACGTCTTACCACCCAAACAAACATCATCAAAGTAGGAATGACACGTGCCCTTGGGAAGATCGCGCAAAACAATATCGAGCATGCGGGCGCAGCTAGCCGCGGCACCATTGAGTCCCATCGGGAGCCGAAGGTGCTGCCAAGCGCCGAACGGGGTGACGATAGTCGTTTTAGGACGATCCTCTTCTCTCACACCGATTTGAAAATAACACATGCGAAGATCAAGCACACAGAACATTGAATTTCCACCCAGGGAATCTAGAATCGTATCTATTCTGGGGACAGGATAAGCAGGCATCTTAGTCACAGCGTTAACCTTTCGGAGGTCAGCACAGATCCGGACTCGTCCATCTTTCTTTGCGACAAAGCATGCAGGACTACTCCAATATCCATTCGACTCTTCCAGAACCCCTAGATCCACCAAGCGTTGTATCTCGGCCCTTACCTTATCCTCCAGGAATGGTGGGACGCGATGGGGTGCTGAACGTATCGGCGGACTGTCACCTGTGTCGATGTGATGCTCCACCGCGGATGTGAAGCCCAACCGACCATCAAACATGTCACTATATTTGGTCAGCAGCTCGGTCACCTTCTCCTTCTGCTCCTTACTGAGGTCTGTGTCTGACAGGTCTATCTTTTCACGCCAATTGGGATCTGCGTCACCTGAAGGGACTGGAAACTCAGCCACGCCCACTTCCAGTCTACCGATCTCCGCACGCTTGGGGATCGTGACCGGCTCAGTTGTAATGTTTCTCACAAGGCACGGAACACTCTGACCGTTTACCTGCACCATGGAAGGGACCAACTCGAGTCCCGGGACTTCAAGCAATGGCTCGCACAGTGCTGGCCCTCTGAAGTCGACGTTTGGAACAAAACCTGGAAAGAAAACCTCGTGTCCGGCCGGAACCGCGATGTCTCTCTGACAAATCACCTTACCCACCGAGGAGACTGAAGCGGAGATGGTTCTGACCATTTTCGCAGAGCTGAGGATCAGCTGACTCTTGGTGAGATCCAGAACACACGGGCACACGCCAAAGAACTCCAATCCCAACAAAACAGTGCAGTCAATCTGATCCGAAACATAGAATGGAACCACCACTACTTCTCCAGCAACTTTAACGGCAATCTGTGTACGACCGATCAGTGGTAGGGGGTCCCTGCTAACCGTGTGTGCCACTGTGGCCGTAGTGAAAAGGGGAGGGGCCTTGGGGAGCACATCAAAAACGGATTTGTGAATGATATTAATGCTGCTGCCGGTGTCCAGCGTCACTGAACACGTCACACCTCCCACATCAGCGTCAAATGTCATGTCAGCATTCAAGTGGACTGTCCTCTCACCTGCTCGGGCTGCAACGGCTGGGCCATCCGGGGCGGCTGCAACGGCTGCGGCCGCTGGTCCTGTGGTCTGGCATCCCACTGATGTGGACCTGGTCCCCGCTGGAACCCTGAGACTGGGGTCCGCTGCTGCTCGGGTCTGGGGTCGGGGCCGGGCCCAGCCCGCTGGGGGTTTACCTGCTGCGTGCACATCCGGGCCAAGTGTCCTTTGGTCCCACACACATGACACGGCAGGTGCCTTTGCCGACACCGCGCCTGGTTGTGACCGGGCCTCCCACAACAGAAGCAAGTACGGCCGCTGCTGGACACTGGGGGAGAACGAGCGCTTACCTGCGGACGCTCCAGTCGCGAGAGTTTCAACTCCAGCTCCTGAACTTTCCGACGAAGTAGGTCTGTCTCGTCTGTGGCCGCTACCTGCCGAACCGTCTGGCTCGCTGCCACCTTCGCGGCGCATGAGAGGTTTCTCACCTTTGCCACCGCACTGTCGAACGTCTGGATGCCCTCGCCTATTAGCGCTTGTTGATATGTCGGTGGCAGTGATTGGAGGAAGTAATTGTACAGCAAGGGGTCATGATCGGTATGTCGGGTGTCGGGAAATGCGCGACTGACTAGCCCTCGAAGCTTCACCACAAAAGCATCAAGGCTGTCATCTGTTGTGAGTCTCAAAGACCGGAGCTGGACCTGTGCCTCGACTTTGTCGCCGGAGGGGAAAGCCAGTTCCAATCTCTTGCACGCGTCGCCTACCTTCTTCTTGCACTCGGTCGGGAAGGCATCATAGGCGTCCCTCGCAATTCCGGACAAGCACAGAGGCAGCAGAGCTACTTTTTTATCGTCATCCCATCCTTGTAGGACTGCAAACGTGTCAAAGTCCGCGATGAAACGAGAGACACTGCCCTTACCGGCGAAAGACGGCAGACCGACCGATAGTGACTGCGTCGCCATGCTGAATGTCAAATTTGGCACACTTCCAACGGAAAAAAAAAATCGGTGATGTAAGGGGAACCGCAGAGTCGTTAATACGGAGAGTAATTCAACAAGTTACGCTAAAATTAAATGCTCAAATTACTGCGAGAAAGGCGATGGAAAGGACGTTTTACAATGGAAAAAGAAATCGTAGAGCCAGCATTACCTCGTTACAGTGAGACCGCAACACTTTACCAGCAACCAACATCACACCTTCCCAAACCAAGCACATACATGACACACAGTATCAATGAAACACCCTTGTCACCACTCATATCCCCAACCACCAAATGTTTATGTCCACGTCAGCCCAGTTTGGCACACCTCAGCTTCAAATGTCCACGTGCGTCTTCATACGGGGGGGGGGGGGTAGTGCGCGCATTGTCACCGGAGAATACCACGCACGGCGTCCTCTGCAGGGGGGGGGGGGCACTTGAGTCTCCGGGGGGTCAGAAGGTGCTCGTGTCCGCAACAGGGGGGAGTGCACTCGTCCCAGTCTCCATCGGGAGTGGCCGGTAGTCCTCGGACCGCGAGGCAGGATTACCCGCTCCAACAATGGTCAAAGGGCGATCGCTTAGATCGGGTGACACAAACGTTCAGGCACATCCCGCTATCGGATTCAGGCACATCCCGCTATCGGATAAGTCCGAACTGGATAGGTCTCACCGGCGTGTAGACGCTGAGCAGTCAGCTGTCGCGCTCGGAGAATCTTATACTGACGCCAGATGTAGGCCGTCGCGCTCGGAGAATCCTACTGACGCCAGATGCAGGCCGTCAAGCTTAGGCCGTCGAGCTCAGAGTATCCCACCGCTGCCACCAGATGTAAGCGTCTAGGCCCGGCCGCTGGCGTCAGAGGCACACGCCGAACTCGGAGCCAACCAAGCGTGTATTCAGCACAAGCAGACAACAAACAAATTGAAACGCCCTAGAAAGAAAAGACAAACAACTGTCACAATCCCGACACATACAAAGCCGGCACGAAATATCAAAACCCGTTATTAGAGAATGTGAAGTAAAATAAACAGTAATTATCACGAAAGTTGAAACCCACCGTTCAAGCAGGCGCAATCCAAGCACATCTCGATCCTCGCCATGTCGCGGCGCACCGAATTCCCGCTCTGGACGCGACGGGGGCTCAACGGAAATTCGGCTGCTCTCTCATTGGTCAGAATAAGCGGTTACCTGATTGGCTCTCGCGTGGCGCACAGCTACATCATTGGACGAAATCATTACAGGAAGTCTAAAACTCTTCGGATAAGAAATATGACACATAACTAAAGAAACATTGGTACCGATCAATATCAAATAATAAAATAGTCATTACAAATCAGTATCATAACTAAATAGCACTAAACACGCGACAACAAACCAAGGACATTATTGCAGCGCAGGACGAATTTAGAGTTGCCACTTTCACTTCTGGTAGGCCCAGTATCCGCTCGCATAACATGTAAGCGGAAATCCGCTTACACATACGAGTCGCCAAGCTCTTATGCCGGCGTAAAATGCACGCATCACCATCTTTTGATAACACACTGTTCCATCTTTTCCATCCTCAGGATAGTCAAATCCTTTTCCTCCACGCCTCAACCCCCTGATCCGGGCTGGACGGGCAACTTTATCCCATGCGGGCAGCTCCGCCAGAGCACACCCGTAACCGGGTGCATAGAGTACATAGTACAGGTCTCGCGGGTTTTAGCGGTAGGTTTTGCACCTAGAAAATTCAGTGTACTTCAGGCTATATCTTCGTCGTCTTAAGCTTTTAAGTGTTGAAGATGCGATCGACTTGTTGGGTAACAAGCCGGCCATGATCGTGTAAAATGGCTTCATCGTAGATCGATTAGTTTCTGAGATATAACCGGAAATGTAAAAGTGCAAAACCTACCGCTTAACCCGCGCCCTGCTGGGGGTCCTGGATTTCCACGCCCTGCTGGGGGGGGGGGGGTGTTTGAACACCCCCCCTTGTAACTCGGCTCCTGGGCCACGTAGCGATACGCGGAAGGCGGCGTTCGAAAGAGCGTAAAAAATAATGACGAAATCACTTCAGTCAATTTTTTGGTCAGGTCAAAGGTCAGGTCACCAGAGGTCATTGAAGGCAAAATTTCGCCGATTTCCAGGTCGAATGTCGAAAATTTCCAAGAAGCCAACGCATAACTCGGGAACCAATAGAGCTACAGCGCCGCGGAAAAGCGCATTCGATAGCCCTATTAACGCTCTTTCTGAGTAATCTCTCAGATTTGACCTACGGTCAACGGTTTTGCCTGCAGGGGGCAAAAACTGCAAAAATAGCCGATATTTTCGAAAACAGTTTTTCTGCAATAACTTTTGACCCAAGCCTTGTACGAGCTTACTTTTACCGGCATCGTGTTCCTCTCGTCAAGACGCATCGAATGAACTATAACTTGACCTTGAAAGGTCAACTTGAAAATTTGACCTCAGGTCAAGGTCATGACCTGACCGGAAAGGGTCATGTTGCATATCAGTCGATCCGTATCGTCGAGCTGAACACATCTAAGGCGTTTTCATCGCTCTAGCGTGCCTCTATCAAAAGTTATTTGCGAAAAACTGTTAGATACCATTCGTGACCTAAGATGACCTCAGGGCATAAACAAGGGTCACGGACACCATTTTCAAGTTCAGTGTGTCTAAACCACTTGTAATTCGGTGTTTGGGAGTGTGTATAATGTCTTGCATCCAAAAGAGGCGCATTTCAATTTTCTCCCATTGACTTATAATGGGGAGGTCGCAAAATTGACCTGACCTTAGGTCATCGATATCAAAATTCTGAGATATACATTTTGTACATGCTATTGCTCTTAGCAATCGCTGAACGTTTCAAAGCGATCGGTCACTCCGTGTAGCTATGACAGACATTGAAAGTTTTATGAGGTGAGGTCACTTCAAGTGACCTGGTGACCTGACCTTGAATGACCTTGGTCTGAAATTTTCACAACATGTGTAGAATTGATGTATGATAAGGTGTACCAAAAACGGCGGCGCTCCGCGCCGCCGTTTTTGACATATTCGCGAAAAACCACAAGGGGGGGTGTTCAAACACCCCCCCCCAGCAGGGCGCGGGTTAATCTCGCGAGACCTGTACCTACTTGGGAGGCTGGTCGGCCCGTCCATTCGGACGGGCTCAGCCCCGGCGGGCGGCGACTCACTAGAGTGCCTGCCAAGACCAATGTCTCCCCTAATTCTAATCATCATAGGCGGCGGAACGGGGGGGAGTACCGTACCCCCTTTGATTTTGGCATTTTAACATTAGCCCCATGGGCGTTGCATGGAAAGAATGGGATCAAAAGTCGGCAGTTCCCCTTAATTGAAGTTGTCTCACCGCCACTGCCTATCATCGTTCCGGCTCTGAACTGGTCTCGTCAGACCGAAAGGGCCTAACCCAACAAAACAAACAAAGAAACAAATCACTTCGCCTATAAAATAATCTCGGAGCCGCGATTTCCGCACTAACGGGCTCTTCTTACTTCAGCACGTCAAATGCTATATTCTTTGCTTGGTGGATGAATACCTAAGGTCAACTCGAGTGTGGACCTCAGGTCAAGGTCAGTCAGATTAAAGTCACTAAGGTCACGAAGTTGGTTGAAGGAGGTTGTATTGCATACCTATTATTCGATTCAATGGTCTTCCTGAGTCCATTGATGGCTTTTGCGACTCGCTAACTCGATTTGATATCATTTCCGGCGCCAAAATAACAGTTTCCATAGTTCCCCGCAATGACATAGAGGCTTATAATGGTGAGGTCATGTTATGATGTTAGCGACCTGACCCCAGGTGCCCTTTAAGAAAAATCCAATATATACAAGTAAAGAGGTCTTTGGAGCAGGGCTGCGGAGTCCGGAGTCGGTCGGAGTCGACAGTTCTGACCGGGGCCGGAGTCGGAGTCGATTTTGCGAACCGGAGTCCCGCCGAAAATCCATCGACTCCGCAGACCTGGCAAGGCTGCAGAGTCGGAGTCGAAGTTGAAGTCGGTCGGAGTCGACAGATCTGCCCGGGGTGGGAGTAGAAGTGGGAGTCGGAGTCATCGAAAATCCATCGACTCTGCAGCCCTGCTAAGTTTCATCTTCCAGTGAAAATCGTCTGGCACTGAGGGCGTTGCGAAGTTGCAGCACTGAACTATTTTAGGACCGTGCAGAACGGCAGAGGTTTACGTATGACGTCATAGGTCAGTGATCTGACCCGACCTGAAAATGTGGTTGATTTCACAAGATCCGGCTTGAATCAAAGGCCTGGTGTTCCAAGTTTCAGCTCTTTATCCCCAGCGCCATACGATCAATCGCGAAAAAACCGTCAGGGTGGGGCGACGTCGACCCGCCCCCCTCCCCGTCGGCCCCTCCCCGTGTTAAAGTTAAATCCTTCTCAACCCATAAAGATTATGAAAAACAGTGCCGTTATCCTTTATCAGTTGAACTTCGAAGATAAACTGCTCAAAAACCACCCAACCACCCGTCCCATCATTGGAACGCATAGCCGCCAAACACCGGCGTCCTATCTGGAGTTGGCGCATGCGCACTGCGATATTTGGTCGCGAATCGAGGGAGAGTTGCCAATCCAGTAAATACTTCATCCATGCGTGAGGTAGCCGAGTCGGGGCAGCGTGCGCTGACCCAAGCCGGGGCCGCGCGTCCTCCCGGTGTCATGTGATAGCCCGGGGCTGCCCGCGGGGATGCGGTAGACCGCGCCCAAAGCTGCGGCCCCGGCTTGGGTCAGCGCACGCTGCCCCGACTCGGCTACCTCACGTTACCGGGGCCCTGGCTTTGGGCGCGGCTTCTGCTCTGAGTGCTCATACTTTGGTGGTGCGGTGGTGGTGCGTCGGGCCGCGCGCTCTGACTTCGGCCAAGAAAAATGCGTCAGCTGATCATTGTCATTTCTGCCACTTGCGTGTGGTGAATGGGGTCATAACTTAAGAGACGGCTTTTTCTTATCAATTATTTTACATAAAATCATATTTCAAACCATAAATAATGTTCGACAGCCATATAAAAGAAACAATACCAATACAGGCTTACAGTTTAAGGCTCGACATTGTGTTGTCTACGATTAGACAGCTGATAACTCATTCCCGTACGTCGTAACTCTATAATGACCTTTGCTTATTGTCACATGTGCACCGCATTCGCGATTGTTGCCGACGCCTGTTTGCAGGTCAGCCCACTACAGTTGTTATACATATCGAAAAACCGATAAACTTTTAGGCGAAAAAGGCACTATTCTAGGCCCATTTTTGATTTTTTGCGATATTAGGTAAAAACAGAAGCTTCTTATCCTAGGAAAAATAAAATGGGAAATCTTTCAAAGGTGGCACACTACCTTTAAAGGTAGTGTGCCAGCTTTCCTGGACCGTGTGGAGTTAATGGCCCAGATAAGGAGAACCGGATTTTTAGAACTTATCCATACCTTCAAAACTCATGGAAACGTCTTAAATTCTTCAAATTTTGAGTACCCAAGTGCGAAATTCGCCCCGACGGGTTGTCGGTCGTACCCCAACCACATTTCACACCACTATGAACAATAAATGCACACACTGAAATCGCTATTACCGATATGCTCATCCAATCAAGTTTCGATAAACCCGTTCATCATCATCTCCTGCGGTTTCGAACACGCCTGTTAGGTGGTGCGGTAGACCGCGCCCAAAGCCAGGGCCCCGGTAACGTGAGGTAGCCGAGTCGGGGCAGCGTGCGCTGACCCAAGCCGGGGCCGCGCGTCCTCCCGGTGTCATGTGATAGCCCGGGGCTGCCCGCGGGGATGCGGTAGACTGCGCCCAAAGCTGCGGCCCCGGCTTGGGTCAGCGCACGCTGCCCCGACTCGGCTACCTCACGTTACCGGGGCCCTGGCTTTGGGCGCGGCTTCTGCTCATACTTTGTGGTGCGGTGGTGGTGCGTCGGGCCGCGCGCTCTGACTTCGGCCAAGAAAATGCGTCAGCTGATCATTGTCATTTCTACCACTTGCGTGTGGTGAAATGGGGTCATAACAAGGGACCCTCCCACCTTAACATTAGATTTGAGTTGAGATAGCCAAAATGGGGTCCCTGGCTCACAATTACCGGTTTCGGCACTCACAACATCCAGAAATGCCTTAACCCTAGAACGCCTAGGGGGGGTTGTATCAACCCCCCCCCCCTGAGGTTTTTTCGAAGTGCACGCTAAACGGCTTGTCGTAGCGGGCTGAAATTTTCAATACCCTATGGGGCAACCTTTGCGCATCTTTTGCCGAAAAAAATTGATCGGGTCATGTCAGGTCACGGAGTTATGACGTCATAAGAGGTACAGCCTCCGGCCGGATTTTCACAAACTGAGTGCCAACGCCCGAGGTTTCCTGCCGGTGGTACGGACATCGGTTGATGGATCGTGATGAAACTTCCCATGCATGTTGGGGCAAGTATTGGCTATCATATGGTATAAGAAATTTGACCGGGTCAGGTCAGGTCACGGAGCTATGACGTCACAAGAGGAACAGCGTCCGGTACTATTTTTGAAAAGCGCCCGAACCACTATTTTGCTAATTCTTGTCACCTCAATGGGAATATGCAGCAATATTAGCTTCTATAGGGAGCAAATGGACCTCCCAAATCCAAAAATACAATCAGATTTCAAAAATTTAAATTTTGATTTTTCGAATTTCTGCCGCCGACTGTGACCTTGCCGACTTCCGGCGCTCCCAACGCGCCATTTTTAGAGCTAGGGAAACGAAATACATACCAAACGATAGAGAATTGATCAAGGAACACGATAGTGAAGGTTTCAAGTCGATATCTCCCACCGTTTTGCCGCAATCGCCGCCGAAAGTTGAAAAAAGTCTATTTTTTCCGAAAATTTGACCTTTGACCGGTCAAAAGTAGGTCAAATGTTGACCTAGGACCAAAAAATATACCACCAATCGCGAGATCTCGTTGAGAGCAATCCGTTGGTTTTTTCCGCTAAGCTCTACGACCTTCCGTTTCGAAACGCCAGGGGGGGGTCGTAACAACCCCCCCCCCTGGTCGTTCGTGTTATGAGAAATGGCCTGGTCGTGCGAGGGTTAAATCGGAAATATTGAATTTCAAAATTGCAGCATTTTGATTCAGAGGGGCTAATGCATAGGAATACCCCTCTGAATGTGTGACGTCAGCGCAGATATCTAACGATTTTTAAATGTTTGACTAAAACGTTTTGTAGCACGCGGTGGTATATGCTGCTTTGCGCGCAACAAATGCCGCACTTTCAAATAAGGTCGCTAGGAACAGCGGAGATCCCAAAAAGTAAACAATCGTAAAAGTTTAATATCTTGAAAACCAGTGAATATTTTTCGATGAAATTTGGTAGATATTCGTTTTCGCTCTTTCTGAACCGAGCGACATCACTTTCATGCCAATTCATTAACTTTTTTGAAGGTGGGAGGGTCCCTTTAAGAGACGGCTTTTTCATATCAATTATTTTACATAAAAGCATATTTCAAACCATAAATAATGTTCGACAGCCAAATAAAAGAAACAATACCAATACAGGCTTACAGTTTAAGGCTCGACATTGTGTTGTCTACGATTAGACAGCTGATAACTCATTCCCGTACGTCGTAACTCTATAATGACCTTTGCTTATTGTCACATGTGCGCCGCATTCGCGATTGTTGCCGACGCCTGTTTGCAGGTCAGCCCACTACAGTTGTTATACATATCGAAAAACCGATAAACTTTTAGGCGAAAAAGGCACTATTCCAGGCCCATTTTTGATTTTCTTTGCGAAATTAGGTAAAAACAGAGGCTTCTTATCCTAGGAAAAATAAAATGGGAAATCTTTCAAAGGTGGCACACTACCTTTAAAGGGACCCTCCCACCTTCAAAAAAGTTAATGAATTGGCATGAAAGTGATGTCCCTTGGTTCAGAAAGAGCGAAAACGAATATCTACCAAATTTCACCGAAAAATATTCACTGGTTTTCAAGATATTAGGCTTTTACTTTTGTTTACTTTTTAGGATCTCTCCTGTTACTAGCGACTTTATTTGGAAGCAATAATTTGGCAGCCTTAAAGTGCGGCAGACGTTGCGCGCAAAGCAGCGTATACCACCACGTGTTAACGATGGTTTTAGTCTAAGATTTAAAAATCGTTAGATCTCCGCTGACGTCACAAATTCTAAGGGGGCATTCCAATGCATTAGCCCCTTAGAATCCGAAAACTGCAAGTTTGAAATTCCATATCTTCGAATTAAAGCATTTTTCGATGTTGTGAGTGCCCAAACCGGTATTTGCAAGCCATGGCCACCAATTTGGCTATCTCAACTCAAAACTAATGTTAAGGTGGGAGTGTCCCTTTAACCCGCGCATTACTGGGGTATTTCTCCACAATACGGCTGACGTGCGGACGGCGGGGGGGGGGGGGGGCACCACAGAGCCCACCCTCTTAGCTCTGAAACGACTGGCCCGATTGTCAAAATTCAAACGGCGTCTGATAGCCCTGGAGAAACTCTCGAACGAAACCTAACTGTATAATGACCTCAAGGTCCCCGGTGACGGCACAGGTCAGGTCAAAGTAAGAATAATCAACGTTTTGGCTTGTTCACAATTCGGGTTCGGGCCGCCGGCTGACAAGTCAGATCAGGATTCAGGCTCATTTTGACCTTGAAATTAAATTGACATCATGAAAAATGAAAATTTAATTCAAAAACATTGGTCTCAAGCAATGAAATTAACCTAGAAATTGGTCAGAAAGAACGGATTTAAACCACAGCCACCATTGATGCACGTTTTGATGTTGAATAAAATATATTGAAGAATATTTCTCTCGCGACTTCTTACACGAATTCACGTCCGTCGTCCAGTGATCAAAACTTGTGGCAAAATGATCATAAGGAGCTTTAGCTCCGTCCTTTCTTGGGCTCACCACCAGACCGACCATAGTAGCAACTAGCAGGCAGACATGGGTAGTGGGCACGGATCCCAGGCAACCAATCACGAAAATCGAGATGGCGATTAGATTGACGGTCTTCAAGCATGAACTTATGGTGGAAAACATGGCTAATAGAAGCCTCTCAATGAACCAACTATTTTGCATTCCTTCAGAGTTAACAGTTCTGAGAAAATCCCTCAAGATCCATCTCGGATCCAGGGCTCGTGATCATCGATCCGAGATGGATCTTGAAGGATTTTCTCAAAACTGTAAGCTCTGAGGGAATGCAAAATAGTTGGTTTGTTGAGAGGCATCTGTTAGCCATGTTTTCCACAATAACTCCACGCAAGACCGGCAAGACCAGGCGGGGCAAGACCACTAATCTTGTGGTCATCTCGATTTTCGTGTTTGGTCGTCTGGGATCCGTGCCCATTTCTGGTAGCAGACTCCTAGTCCTGACTACCCCTAATAGTGGCAAGGGGGACTGTTTAGGGCCTCCCCTGATGTCTCGAAATCTAACCGACTGATTTTTATAATTCAAACGGCATTCGCTTGCACTCAACGTGATCTACATCTTGAAAAAGGAAAGTTCCAGCGAAAAGGAATTAGGGGGGGGGGGATAAAAACTTCAAATTGCATGTGTTTTTTTGCAACTGCTTACCACGGCCATGTTTTATGACCAATTTGGACGCAACTACTGCTGATCGATGCAGAATGAGCCAGAGATTAACCCGCGCCCTGCTGGGGGTCCTGGATTTCCACGCCCTGCTGGGGGGGGGGGGGTGTTTGAACACCCCCCCTTGTAACTCGGCTCCTGGGCCACGTAGCGATACGCGGAAGGCGGCGTTCGAAAGAGCGTAAAAAATAATGACGAAATCACTTCGGTCAATTTTTTGGTCAGGTCAAAGGTCAGGTCACCAGAGGTCATTGAAGGCAAAATTTCGCCGATTTCCAGGTCGAATGTCGAAAATTTCCAAGAAGCCAACGCATAACTCGGGAACCAATAGAGCTACAGCGCCGCGGAAAAGCGCATTCGATAGCCCTATTAACGCCCTTTCTGAGTAATTCTCTCAGATTTGACCTAAGGTCAACGGTTTTGCCTGCAGGGGGCAAAAACTGCAAAAATAGCCGATATTTTCGAAAACAGTTTTTCTGCAATAACTTTTGACCCAAGCCTTGTACGAGCTTACTTTTACCGGCATCGTGTTCCTCTCGTCAAGACGCATCGAATGAACTATAACTTGACCTTGAAAGGTCAACTTGAAAATTTGACCTCAGGTCAAGGTCATGACCTGACCGGAAAGGGTCATGTTGCATATCAGTCGATCCGTATCGTCGAGCTGAACACATCTAAGGCGTTTTCATCGCTCTAGCATGCCTCTATCAAAAGTTATTTGCGAAAAACTGTTAGATACCATTCGTGACCTAAGATGACCTCAGGGCATAAACAAGGGTCACGGACACCATTTTCAAGTTCAGTGTGTCTAAACCACTTGTAATTCGGTGTTTGGGAGTGTGTATAATGTCTTTCATCCAAAAGAGGCGCATTTCAATTTTCTCCCATTGACTTATAATGGGGAGGTCGCAAAATTGACCTGACCTTAGGTCATCGATATCAAAATTCTGAGATATACATTTTGTACATGCTATTGCTCTTAGCAATCGCTGAAAGTTTCAAAGCGATCAGTCACTCGGTGTAGCTATGACAGACATTGAAAGTTTTTATGAGGTGAGGTCACTTCAAGTGACCTGGTGACCTGACCTTGAATGACCTTGGTCTGAAATTTTCACAACATGTGTAGAATTAATGTATGATAAGGTGTACCAAAAACGGCGGCGCTCCGCGCCGCCGTTTTTGAGATATTCGCGAAAAACCACAAGGGGGGGTGTTCAAACACCCCCCCCCCAGCAGGGCGCGGGTTAACATGTGACATAGAAATAAATAAGTTTTTTTTTTCGAAAAATAATAGGTGGATAGGTACCTACAGGTAATTTAATTTGGGAGGTACCTAGTACCTACCTACTACACAAATGTATAATAAATGGGGTTTTTGTTGGTGTGTCATCAAAACGGGTTGACAATTGTCTTATTACGATACAAAAATGTGTGATAATGACTAAAGATAGATTGATAATTCATAGGCGGCTTCAGGGCACCAAAATTGGGAGGTGAAATCGACCTCCCTTTCTTTTTCCTGGAACCGCCTATGATCCACCTCTTGTTCTTTTGTGAACATGTAATGCCTAGAAATATGTTCATTTCAATCGCTATTGCATTTGCTACTATACATACCGAACGTCATGATCTAAGAAGCAAACATTCGCTGTGTGTAATTGCTTCCCAATGTTCAGCACCTGGACGCGCCTATGATTTTCGAAAATATATAGCTTGCAAGTGTTGAGGAACATATGATATGATGAATTCAGTAACCTCAGGGCAATCTAACTACCGATAAACCGCTCATCAAATGGTAGGTACGGTGTACCTAACCTACCTATAGGTAGGTATTTGCTAACTTGATGTCATATGCCTTCTGCCCGTCATTTGCAGCTTATAAAAATTAGGAAATACCAGCGAATGATTGCATTGTACTGTACTGTACATGCAATGTGCATTACGCATTGCTGCAGCTCCTCGTTTGGCTCTTCTTTGGGCACTGTCGGACGAGACGCCACGCACAAATCTGCCGGCTTTCTGCACCGCCCAACCTCCCCCACTCCCCGCTGCAGCGCGAGGCGCGAGTGACCAGTGACCACCCTCCGGCCCGAAACCGCCGCAGGCCAAGACCATAGAGCCGGGGCTTAGAAGTGACGTCACTTTGTATCACAGACTGACTATAAATAGTGATAGCCTCTACACACTGCGTGAAAATCTTCTCGAAAATTTTCATAACGAGTCAATGCGAAGTGCCTGAAATATTGAAATGACGACAAAATTACCAGCATGTAAAAGTCACGGCAGGTCTCAAAACGGCCATTTACTAATTTTTGTCGCGATTCTTTCACGTATTCAAAAGAAACCGCGTACCTAATATTAGGGTCCCAAGTGGTTTGGCGCTAACAGTAAGAGATTCACTGGACACGGCACGACCATATTGAAAAGTCGCGGCTCTTCCTGCTAAGAGAATGAAATAATCCTACAAGTTGAAGAGAAAAGGGGGACGGGATGCAAGCTATCGAAGTGGTCGAGCACTATGCACAGTGCACACTACATAGATGCATAGGCACTTACATATGAATTTGTCGTTTCTAGGTCACAGGCAACAGATGTGATGAGTCACTGTGCGCATGCCTTTTTGCAGATGTTTTCTAGCGCACACCTATGTAGACAGTTGGTCGCAGTCATAACCAAAACACGAAGCCAGGATGGTTTAGACAGCCGCATCTATGCGCCATTTTGAAGTGGTGGCGATGACATGCCCAGGCTGTATAAATAGGGTCTACCCCGCGGTGCTGTCGTCCCAGTCAGCCCTCCGCTCGCCGAGGTCACAGGATGAAGGTGTGTCAGCTGCTGGTCCTCAGCTGCCTGCTGGCCGGCGCCCTGGCGCTGCCCAGCACGCTCCAAGATCAGGAAGGTAGGCACAAAACCGGAAAGCTGTCGGCTGAGAAGCCCACGTTTGATGGTATGAAGCCGCACTTAGATGGTATGAAGAAGCCAGCGTCGGATGACAAGAAGACGGCCCTACTCGGCGACACTGGCACTCCCAGCGTGCGCTCCGGCGCGGTGAGCTGCGGATCTCACGTTATCACCGAGGGCTCGTCGGCGGTGATTGAGTCGCCAAACTACCCGTCCAACTACAACAGCTACGCGTACTGCGCCTATTCGTTCACCACCGACACCGGTAATAAGGAGCTCCAGATGAACTGCGAGACATTCGAGCTCGAGGGTGACGAGGGTGACCAGGGTGACGAGGACGAGGGTGACCAATGGTGCGAGTTCGACTGGCTGCGGGTTAACGACGTCATGTACTGCGGCACCAGAGGGCCGTCTGCCGTGGGCGGATCTCGTCTCGACATCGTCTTCTTCAGCGACGAAAGCGTCGTCGAAAAGGGCTACCGGTGCACGGTGACGGTGGTGGAGCCGACCGTGGTGCCGGCCGGCTCACAGCTCGGCTGCGGCACTAGCCGGCTGGCGCGTGGCAAGTACACCATCACCGACGGCGACGGCGACTACAGCAACAACGTCGACTGCTACTACCAGCTGTACGCCGACCAGGCCGGCGACCAGCTGTCGGTGACCTGCTCGCAGTTCGACGTCGAGGACTCTTGGAAGTGTGGCGGTGACTGGCTGTCCCTGAACGGCATTAGATATTGCAGCACCAGCGGACCGAGTGACGTGGCTGCTATCGACCGCATGTCGTTCCACTGGCACACTGACTCCTCGGAGGTGCGGCCGGGCTTCGGGTGTACCGTCACCGTCGGAGAGACGCCGCCGCCCTCCGACACGTGCCCCTGCGGCCAAGTCAACCGCGCCTCGCGCATCGTCGGCGGTGAGGAGACCGAGGCCAACGAGTACCCGTGGCAGGCGGCTATATATAGGATAGACCGAGATCTTACTTTCTGCGGCGGCACCGTCATCAACAGTCTCTACGTGCTAACGTCGGCCCGCTGCACGGCCAGATCGTCGGCCAGCGATATCCAGGTCCAACTGCGCAAGCACCTCACCGGCCAGGACGACAACGAGATCCGATTCAACGTCGCCCAGATCAAGGTGCACCCGAACAACGACTGGACGCACAAATACGACTTCGCCCTGCTGAAGCTGGCCACGGCTATCACCTTCCCCGCCGACAATAAGATCGCACCCGCCTGCATGCCGACCGCCTCCAACGACTTTGTCGGCGCCGACGCCATCGTCACCGGCTTCGGCACCACCTCGCACAGCGGCCCCAAGCCCGACACGCTGCACGAGGTTACCGTCCCCATAATCAGCTACTCTGAATGCGCGTCGGCCTATGGTGACAAAAGAACCATCACCTCCAGCATGATTTGCACCGATAACGCCGACCGCAAGGGTTGGTGTAATGGAGACCAGGGCGGCCCGCTCGTCAGCCTGGAGAACGACCGCTACTCGCTCGTCGGCGTCGTCTCCCGGTCCATTGGCTGCGCGGCTGAAAGATACCCGGGCGTGTACGCCAGGGTCACCGACGCGCTCTCGTGGATTTGGACCAGCGCCGCTGACGGCGAGTACTGCCGCGACCCGGCCGCCAACTGAGGCTGACGGGTGGCAACGGCCGCCGGCCCCATGTCCCCAGACGCCGTCCCATGTCTGCAGGGGCCGTTCCATGTCCACAGGGGCCGTCCCATATCCACAGGGACCTTCCCATGTCTATAGGGATCATCTGATGGCCATATGACTATCCCATGTCCACAGTGACTGTCCGATGTCTTATACAGGGGCCGACCGATAGGGCCAATAAGTCCACTGGGTGGAATATTGGGTCATTGGGGACACTATGGGGCCTGAGTGAGCTGTCCAGGGTCTTACAATTTTAGACGAGCGTGCATTTTCTTATAGAAATTTATCGTTTTATTTTGTGTTCGCAATTTCCTTCACAGGGAACACGTCTCTAGCGTAATACCTTATTGATGATTAGAGCTGCTGTTTAAAATCAGGCCATTTTATGTGTTGACGCCTGTATTTGAGTGATGCTTAAATAAAGATGCACTGGTGGGATATTCTTATGTGTATCAAAGTACTGGGCGAGTGTCTCGCGCTCGCTCCTGCGCCTGATCGGCTCCGGTGGGTTTGACGTGACCGCTGACCAGCAGAGGCCGGCGGTAGCCGCGGCTGGCTGCATCCCCACGGCGACGGGGCATCTCCAAATACACATAACCCGGAACACGGCTACGGCTTTGAAATTTGGAAGTGAATTAGCATGGTCCGGGGGCAATTCCAACCTCTAGCGCCCGGGGTCGTTTATCGCTCCCCCTCGTTGTCTTAAGGCCTGCCTGGCTACACTATGCGTTTTCTGCGTGCGTTTTTCGGCTTTTCGGGTTTGGTTATATATAATACTGAACGAGGCCGGTGTAAATAAATTTTCAAGACCGAGGTCCTTACTGGATTTTTGAACGAGGCCGAAGGCCGAGTTCAAAAATCAGTAAGGACTGAGGTCTTGAAAATTTATCACCGGCCGAGTTTGGTATGTATTTTACTGTATGCCAACGATAAATTTATTTTCTGGACCGAAGCTCTTAGCCGACTTAGGAACGAGAACATCCCAAAATGTTGGCTTAAGTGCATTCTGGTAATGCATTTTTGACCGTGGTCAATTTGCTTACACCAGTTATTACCACACCCCTCTGGCTAATGTATTTGAATAGACCAGGCATACAGTAAATATCGTTCTAGAAAAAAAGAACGTTATTACGTTTTTGTGATGCGTTTTATATTAACCCTCGCCCGCACATGGGGCCCAGGCAGTCTTTCTGCTCTGCACTCAACATTTTTAGAGCTAGAAGGCTGATTTTTCGTATAGCTGCTCGTCTATCCCTTCTTGATGTCCACTGAAAATTTCAAGTTTCTGTGATTTTTGGTTTCGGAGATATGACCTTGTTTTTTAGGTCATGTCATGACCCAAATGGCCAATTTTCAACATCTTGCGTTTGCCATGGGCCTTGTGAGCTTTTGACACCCTGATTTCGGCCTTTTTTGCCAGTCCCACCTCCCACCTATCATGGAACATGTTGTTCGACGATGTACAGGGGTCAAGGTCAGGGTCAAGATCAACCTAGGTCATCTAAGATAATTGCGTTTTAGGCAAGCTGAATTTACTTTTTGTGAAGTTTTTTGACTGCATTTTTGGTAAAAGCTTCTCAGATCATGATTTCATGTGATATGGACCCAAAAACAATCGGTGCACACATCCAGTATACACATAGACACACACAGACATACAAACACATATAATTGACCTTGACCTAACTTGACCTGAAATGACCTCAGCAGCAAAATTCTTGTCGGATAGTGTGACAAAGAGGTTCTAGCTGGCTTGGCACCAGAAAACAGCATCGTCATCGGTATTTGATAAGCAGCGCACTTGATATCCAACGGTGACCCAAAACAGCAACATTTTTTAGTTTGACCTGACCTGGAAGGTCAATGACTGACCTGAGAAGGTAAAACTGGGTATCATTGGATTCGTCTCTTCCCAAAGAATCTTTTTGGTCTTTACTGCTATGCTATATCTCCAACAGGAACGAAATGGCGCGGGGGGGGGGTGGCAACCACCCCCCCCCCCCATGTGCGTTCTAAGATGGGAAAATGGCATGTGCGGGCGAGGGTTAATTATTAGTTAATACAAGAGTTATATTAACTTTTGTCTATAAGTAATGAAACAATTATCTTAGTTGCGAAAAACTTAAGGGTTGTGCAAGGGCGGATCCAGGAGGGGGGCCAAAGAGGCCATGGCCCCCCTTTGGCTCTGAAAGGGGGGCCAACATATCTTTTGCCCCCCCCCCTTTCATCCGTGCTGTTTTTCACAGCCGGCTAATTTTTCAGAATTATTTTCACCATCTCCATCGACGCTAAGGCCGAACATTAACTTTTTTGTTATTAATATGAACAGGGATTTACGCACGAACATTTTTTGGCGTGCTGGCAACCAGCTTATGCAGCACACTGCACAGACAGCTTGATTTTCGACTATGCCCGTTTGGCTGTAACTGCAAGGCGCCAAGGTTGGCCGCCGAATTCCATTTGTCTATGTCCTGCTGGAAGGTAGCCCAAAGATCCTCGCTCAGGATTAGGGTCCGGATGGTAGCCGGTTGTTTCTTCAGAACTCCGGCTGGCTCGATTGACACAACCACCTGGACCTTGGCAGAGCAATGAGCTGGCGCGCCGTCCTCCATGAAAATGCATGTTGACCTTCCATCGACCGTCGAGGCCATGCGTCGATTCAGAACTGAGCCGCTGGAGGCTATTGGACCTTTTGGATCTTTCCCAAAATATTTTTCCAAAATCTTTATCACTTAGGGGTAGAAACGATTAGAAACCGGATAAGTGTTGCCCTAGCTAGGTAGAGGAGAAAACTTTTGCCGGACCCTGCATAAAACGCATAAAACCACCTTGCAGTTTCCCTTCAATCGGCTTTGATCCAGCGGAAATAGTCACGCATTAACCTCTCTCCTTAACCCGCGCCAGGCCGGTCCTCGGTGCCAACCGCTCCGGGCCGGTGGGTGTCTGAACACACTCCTTCTAACTCGGCTCCTTGGCCACGTAGCGACACGCGGCAAGCGGCATTCGAAAGACTTTCGAAAATCAAGACGAAAGCAGTCGTTTTTTAGGTCTGGTCAAAGGTCTGGTCACCAGAGAACATCAAAAGAAAAATCTTGCCTATGTATGTCAACACATTTCGAAACTCATGCGCATAACTCAAGAACCAATAGAGCTGCTGCAGCGCCGCAGAGAAACGCATTCGATAGCCCTTTCTCACGACTTCTTACACGAATTCACGTCCAGTGATCAAAACTCGTGGCAAAATGATTTAGGAGCTTTAGCTCCGCTCTTTCTAGGCTCACCACCAGACCCGACCGACCTTAGTGGCAGGCTCCTGGCCACCCCTAATAGTGTTTAGGACCTCCCTTGATATCTCGAAATCTAACCGGCCGATTTTTACAATTCAAACGGCATTCGCTTGCGCTCAACGTGATCTATACACCGTGAAAAAAGAAAGTTCCAGAAAAGTAATTAAGGAGGGGGAAAAACTGCAAATTGCAGATGTTTTTTTCGACTGCTTACCAAGGCCATGTTTTATAACCAATTTTGACGCAACTACTGCTGATCGATGCAGAATGAACCAGAGATTAACATTTGACATAAAAATAAGCTTTTCGAAAAATCATAGACGAATAAAGGTAATCTAATTTGGGAGGTACCTAGTACCTACCTACTGCACAGATGTATAATAAATCGGGTTTTTGTTGGTGTGGTCATCAAAACGGGTTGACAATTGTCTTATGCTACAAAAATGTGTGATAAAATGACTAAAGATAGATTAATAATTCACAGGCGGCGTAGACAGCACCAAAGCTGGGAGGTGAAATCGGCCTCCCTTTCTTTGTCCTGGAACCGCCTATGATCCACCTCTTGTTCTTTTGTGAACATGTAATGCCTACAAATTTTGTTCATTTCAATCGCTATTGCATTTGCTACTATACATACCTACCGAACGTCATGATCTAAGAAGCAAGCATTCGCTGTGTGTATTTGCTTACCAATGTTCAGCACCTGGATGCGCCCATGATTTTCGGATATATATAGCTGACAAGTGTTGAGGAACATATGATATGATGAATTCAGTAACCTCAGGGCAATCTAACTACCGATAAACCCCTCATCAAATGGTAGGTACGGTGCCTAACCTATAGGGGAGAGAGGTCATATATAGGGGAGCGAGGCACCTCTGCGTGAGGCACCTCTGCGTGTGGACTCGACGGGGTGTCGATCAAGATAGTTAAGCTGTGTTTTGATGTGATTGGTCCGATCTTACAACATGTTATTAACAACTGTCTGACCCGAAACGACTTCCCTGGCTCTTGGAAGCATTCTGTGGTGCGACCCATTTTCAAGTCAGGTGACCCGACTTTGCCGGCCAATTATAGGCCGATATCGCTTGTGCCCGTCATCGCCAAGATCACTGTGCGGATCGTCCAGCGTCAGCTCCATTATTACCTCTCTAGCAACTTTCTTCTCTCGGACAGTCAACATGGATTTCGGCCCAACCATTCGACTGCTTCCGCTCTTATTAACGTCTCCGATAGTATACTCTCAGCCATGGACAACAGCGAAATTTCTCTCCTGTGTCTCATTGACCTAAGTAAATGCTTTGATATCATCAACCATTCTAAATTACTTGACAAGCTCCAACTACTTGGGATTGACGCTGGATGGTTCCGCTCATATCTTGAGGGCCACACACAGAGTGTATGCATCAGTGATGGTAGGGGTCACCGCGTACTCTCCAAGTCACTGCCAAACCATGTTGGTGTGTTCCAAGGCTCGGCCCTCGGGCCTTTGTTGTTCACTTGCTTTGCGAACGACATGAGCCTGCATGCCCTTGATGCGCGTATCGTTCAGTACGCTGACGATACGCAGGTGCTCGTCAGTGGCCGTAGGACAGCGATGAGCGACACAGTGACTAGAATGGAGACGACCCTGGCAGGCCTCAGTGACTGGTTTGCGGCCAATGGGTTGAAAGTCAATGCCACCAAGACTGAATTGATTGCGTTTGGCAGCCGGCAGAGCATGCGCAACCTGCCTGACATAAATGTAAGATTTAGAGACGCCGTCTTGAAACCGTGTCAAAAGGTCAAGAATCTGGGCGTGACCTTCGATTCTTACCTCACCTGGGATGACCATGTTGCTGCCATTGTTGGTAAATGTTTCGGAGCGCTGATAGGATTGAACCAGGTGCGCCACTACATACCAGAGGATACGATTGTGACGCTTGTGACTGCCCTTGTTCTCTCACATGTGCGGTACTGCCTGCCCGTTTACGGGAACTGCTCGAAAGGGAACCTCGCACGACTTGATAAGGTCATTAATTTTGCCGCAAGGGTTGTGTCTGGCCGTCGCAAATATGACCACGTGGCTGATGTAAGGGACGCGCTGGGGTGGCTCTCGGCTGGTGACCTATCGTCGTATGATACGCTGGTGCTACTGCACAAGGTTATCCGAACGGGCGAGCCAGCTGACATTGCCGCTATGTTTCGCCGAAATGAGGAGATGCGCGAGCGAGCGACTAGACGGGATAGCAGGCTGTGGCTACCTGGCATCCACACAGAGGCGGGGCGTCGAAGGTTCAGCTACCGTGCAGCCATGCAGTACAACGCTCTGCCCAGTGATTTTCCGGACATGTCAACAAACAAGTTCAAATCATCGCTCAAACGTCGCTTTCAACACTGATTTAGGCTTATGCATATGGGTTGCATGTATGTCAGCTGAAATCTATTCATGCATAGCCATGCGTTTTGGTGAGTTTTGTGTGATATGTTGAGTGTCATGTCTTTTTGTTCCATTCTCATATGACGCGGGAGCGTAATAGCCACAACTACCTGTGGATGCCCCCAGATGTTAAATACAAATACAAATACAAATTGCGCCACCTTAAGGATATCGGCCTATTGCGGCTAAAGTTGACCAGCTGTCATGTTTGATGACATCTCAAATTGCACCTCAGTTATTTTGGCATCAAATAAAAACTCCCAATTTGTATCACACCCAGAAAAATTAACAAGAGAAAAGCTTTCCGGCACATCTGCAAAGGGCGCATTTACGGACTCCCCCAGGCCCCATCAAAAAGCGCCCATGCCTCTCATGTAAAAGCGCCCTATCAAAAACAACGGTTTGCCACCTAACTAAGTAGCCTATTTGAACGTGTCTGTTATAGACGCGGTGGTGCGGTTCAAACTGTGTATTCGAGACTGCGCAGAGCCAGCGTGACCGCCATCTGCCTCCAGGCGGTCACGTGGTATAACGGAGCGGGGCCTCGCCATATAACGTAAATACGTAGCTACGCCCCACGTAGTACACAGGCCAGCAAGTAGAAACTACGCCAGCCGCCAAACTACATGTGAACCTATCACATTCCTCCACCTCGGATAACAAAAGCAAACCGATCAGACGAGCAACAAACGACAACAAACACTGTCAACGATACATGAGTCGATTGGGCTTCTGTAAACCACTCCTGTCGCGGAGACTATATCGGGGCGACACAGCTGCCCTCACTGGGCTCGGGCCCGCCGCCCCAGCCCGCCCCAGACCATCGGTGCAGCTTGTGTGACCGGCTGAGTGATCTGCCGGGGCGTCCGGGAGCGGCTCGGCCTCGGGCGACCGGACCGGCAGCTGCGTCGCCTCCGTCACAGGAGGCTCCGGACTCGCAGCCGTCTCTCGCACGGGAGTTGGCTCCTGCGGGCGACGGTTGACATCATGAGACACGGACACAGCACAATATCGCTTCCTGACACGATCCGCATGCCTCACAATAATTCTTCCATCCGACAGTTGGACAGTGAGTTTTAGACCGTCACGACACACCACATGACCCGGGGCCCACCGACATTTGTCCAATCCTCGGAGATTGTCTACCGCAGACACAAAAACTTTGTCACCGACTGACACAGCCCTATCCTGACTGCCCTGATCCTTATACCTCTTTTGAGACTCCTGTTTTTCCCGCACTCTAACCTCTCTACCTGGGATGAGAGAATCCAGATGCGTACGAGGGACTCTGCCTAAAAACAGCTCCGCCGGGGTGCACTGTGTCGTGCTCTGGGGAGTCGTGCGGTACCGGAACAAAAAACGGGATACCTTTGTCTGAACGGATTACGGACAAAAGTACGTATCGCTAAAGTACGTAGGACAAAAGTACGTAAGCAAAGGTACGTAGGATTAAAGTACGTATCGCAGAAGTACGTACAGTATAAAGTACGCATGGACAAAAGTACGTCAGGGACAAAAGTACGTATCGCAGAAGTACGTACTGTATAAAGTATGTATGGACAAAAGTACGTCAAGGACAAAAGTACGTATCGCAGAAGTACGTGCAGTATAAAGTACGTATGGACAAAAGTACGTCAGGGACAAAAGTACGTATCGCAGAAGTACGTACTATATAAAGTACGTATGGACAAAAGTACGTCAGGGACAAAAGTACGCATCGCAGAAGTACGTAGGGTATAAAGTACGTATGGACAAAAGTACGTCACGGATAAAAGTACGTATAGCTAATGTACGTTGGGTAAAAAGTACGTATGGACAAAAGTACGTCACGGACAAAAGTACGTATCGCAGAAGTACGTAGGGTATAAAGTACGTATGGACAAAAAAGTACGTCACGTACAAAAGCCTATGTATAGCAAATGCACGTAGAGTATTAAGTAGGGTAGCCTTGGGCAAGACGCCCCAGATAATTTATTTTGCTACATAGGTACCTACTTTTGACTCACACCACCTGGAAGGCCAAATTTGTGCTCAATGTGTTCTTTGGACATTTTACTTTATCATCCCTCAAATTCATTCACTTATGATCGGACTCCCAGCTAGGAAGTGCTTTGTGAAGCAACTGCAAATGGGGCATTTTGCCCCAACCCCAGGGCAAAACGCCTCACGGCCTGAGGCAAGAAGCCCCATACACTAGATTAACCTTCGCGGGCCCAGGGGGCGTTTTTCGCCCCCCCCCCTGGCGAATATTTGCGATAGCTCCCGAACGTTTATAGGGATAGGAAAGCGAAACTTTCAGTACCGTTTCTCTTATCAATTTGACATCTTCTGAAGTAAAAAATTTGGACCTAGCCCCATTGATGACGTCACAAAGTCGATTTTTCTAGACCCCTGCACGGCAAACTTCGGTGTCACAGACGCGAACTTCAAATAGCTGCTAAAAATAGAGTTTTAGAGATAAATACAAATTACGATCACGGTTGTGTAGCGTTTGAGCTAGAGAAAAATACAAAAATAGTTTTAGTGGCCTGAGGTCAGAGGTCAGGTCAACGACCCCGAGCTGTGGTTTAAGTTTTTCGCAAATAACTTCTACAAAAATGGTCCTAGAGCTACGGCAGTGCAGTGGTACCATCGCATTTGCCTTGTCAAGCCGCGTCGAATGATATATATTTTGTTTGAAAAAGGACAAGTTTTATGTTGACCTCATGTGACCTCGAATGACCTTTGGTTGACCTTGACACACCAAAAGTCGTTCATGATGGATTCCTACCCGCTGATCACGAATCTGGCATCTATTTTCCTCTAAGCCTTTATTTAGAGCCTCCGGATGGCAAAAGTGTCTTATTTATTATTACTAACTTGAATCAGTGAAATAGCCTCTAGCAAGGACTCTCTTCTGTGACCTTGACCTTTGAGCAGCCTTGTATCGTAAGATGAACCACAAATAGGGACCTGATAAGCCTCAAAATATTTCAAAACATCTTGGAAGTTGACACGCAAGATGTACGAAAAAGTGCAAAGTTTGAGGTCAATTTTGAGCATGACCTTGACCTTGACCTTTGATGTTGAGCACATTTTCGGAATTCTCAGATGATTCTCTTCTTTCGTTTGACACCCAATTTTGCCGGTTTTATGCATCCTTCCGTCCTCTAGAACGCTCACTTTGAGATCACTACACATGTGCCGGTTTTGCCTTTGACCTTGACCTCTGACCTTGAAAATTGGCCTGAGGTCAAACATTTTGGGTGCTTTAGAATCATCTCGTAAGGACCTTTCGTTTGGTATCTCTTTTGTTTGCGTAGCTCCCTTATTTACGGAGTTAGACAGGGGGGGCGAAAAACGCCCCTACCCGGGCTGCGGTGGTTGGAATTACCCCCCGGGCCCGGCCGGGTTAACAGAAGAGAGGATCTTTCCCCAGAACCCTGCCAGTTCCGAGAAACATCGGTGAGGCGTTTTACCTCGGCGGGGCGACTTGCCCCGGTCTACCCTACGTGTGGACAAAAGTACGTCACGGACAAAAGTACGTATAGCAAATGTACGTAGGGTATTAAGTACGTACCCCACCCTTGGGTTAAGTTGATCAATGTGTAATACCTTACTTATTCTTTATTTAATGAGCATTTGTTACAAGGCATAGCAAAATTTCTCGATGAGTAAATGGGCGCCAATGGACAAAGCTATATTATTTGGTATATGAATTTATTATGAGTTCCCTGTAGTATGGCAACAGAGCAGCAATAAAGAAAAAGTGGCTCAACTTACACTACTATACCCTACTTCTAGCTTACGTACTTTATACACTACGTACTTTGGCATACGAACCGTACGTACTTTTGGCATACGTACTTTTTACACTACGTACTTTTGCATACGAACTTTTGCGTACGAACATTTGCGTACGTACTTTTGGCATACGCACTTTATACACTACGTACTTTTGTATACGTACTTTTGCGTACGAACATTTGCATACGTACTTTTGGCATACGTACTTTATACACTACGTACTTTTGCATACGAACTTTTGCGTACGAACATTTGCGTACGTACTTTTGTCATACGTGCATTTTACACTACGTACTTTTGCATACGTACTTTTGCGTACGAACATTTGCGTACGTACTTTTGGCATACGTACTTTATGCACTACGTACTTTTTCATGCGTACTTTTGCGTACGAACATTTGCGTACGTACTTTTGACATACGTACTTTATGCACTACGTACTTTTGCATACGTACTTTTGCGTACGAACATTTGCGTACGTACTTTTGGCATACGAACTTTATCGCCTACGTATATTTGCGTACGAACATTTGCATACGTACTTTTGTCCTACGTACTTTCGCGATACGTACTTTAGTCCTAAAATCGTCTGAACAGACCCAGTCCTCTGCTTATAGAAACCTCTCTTGAAAATGTCTACCGCTTTTTCAGCCGCGCCATTGGACTTCGGTGACAGACAAGGCGTTGTCAAATGACGTATGCCATTTACCTTACAGAATGTTTCGAACTCTGTTGACACAAACCCCTGGGCATTATCTGACACCAGAACCTCGGGCACGCCCCAGGCTGCAAACGAAATACGCAACTTCTCGAGCGTGGTACCAGTGTCAGCTGAGTGCACTGGAAAAACATCAATCCACTTCGAGTGAGCGCACACCAGCACTAAGAAAAGTGCGCCGTTGACAGTGCAGTGATCTATATGAATGCGCTGCCAGGGACGTGTGGGCCACACCCACGGGTGCAGCGGAACATCGGGAGCGCGACCCCGACACTCCTGACATTTTTCACACGCTCTCACCAGCTCTTTTACATCTTCATCGAGGCGCGGCCACCAAATATCCATGCGTGCTAACATTTTAGTCCTCGTCTCCCCAGGGTGGCCTTCATGCAACATCTTCAGCACCCCCGGCCGACCCTGAGGAGGCACCACGACTCGTGCACCCCACAGAACGCACCCATCTTCGATACTGAGCTCACCGATTCTAGACTTGTACGGTTGGAACTCTAACCCGAGAGACTCGTCAGCTGGTGGCCAGCCGTCACGCACATACCGGTACACCCGCGACAAAACAGGGTCCACGCTGGTCCAGCGACGGATCTGGGCCACACTGACAGGGGACGAGTCTAGAAACTCCATTAAATGGAGCGTCTCCGCCGGCAGAGGCACGGTCTCTGGCGCGGCAGCTCCTACTGGGAGCCTACTAAGCGCATCACAGTGCACCTGCTTTGAGGCCGGCCGGTACTCAAGACGGTAATCGTACGCGCCGAGCATCATAGCCCAACGAACCATCCTGGGCGAGGCCATCACCGGTAAGGGTTTTTGCTCACCAATGATCCCCAGCAGTGGTTTGTGATCCGTGTGAATTTTGAACGAACGACCGGCGAGGTAATAATGCCATTTCTTAACGGCCGTGATCACTGCCAGTGCCTCCCGGTCAGTCTGAGAGTACCGAGCTTCCGTCTGACTGAGTGTGCGCGAATAGAATGCCACGGGCCGCTCGCCCTCTGGAGTCAGCTGGCTCAGCACGCAGCCGACAGCCTGCGGTCCGGCATCACATGCTACTACGACCGGCAGAGTCGTGTCAAAATGACTCAGAACGGGTGGGTACACCAACAGCGACTTCGCCCGCTGGAAAGCGTCACTTTCCTTCGCCGTCCATCTCCACCGCTGCCCAGAACGGAGCAGCCGATACAGAGGAGACAGGTGAGTGGCCAGGTGCTGCAAAAACCTACTGTAGTAGTTTATCAGTCCTAACCACATACGCAGCTCCTTGACGTTACGAGGCTCTGGGGCATTCAAAATCACGTCTACTTTCTCGGATGTCGTCTGCACGCCCTGACTACTGACTTTGAAGCCCAGGTAAGTGATTTCACTCACCGAGAACCGGCACTTAGCCCGGTTCACACGGAGGCCTGCCTCCTGCAACCTGTGCAGAACCTGACGGAGCGCTGAGTCATGCGCCTGCTGGTCCCGCCCGCCACACACGATGTCGTCCAAAAACACACCCACCCCGGGCACACCCGCCAACACGGACTCGAGAGTGCGCTGGAACAGAGAGACAGCGCTAGCATAGCCAAAACTCAAGCGACAGGGCCGCAGTAGGCCCCTCGGTGTGTTTACCGTGAGAAACACGCGGGAACGCTCATCTAACACCAGCTGGTTATAGGCGTTTTTTAAGTCTATTTTTGAGAACACGGTGCAGCCAGATATTTTGGAACACAGCTCCTCGATGCGAGGAAGAGGGTACTGTTCAACATGAGCTGCTTTGTTAACAGTCAAGCGGTAATCCCCACAGATGCGGACTGAAGACCCGCCATCTTTAGGTACGACTACCAAGGGCGCCGCCCACTTACTGTGTCTGACCGGTTCCCATAGGCCGTCCTCGATCCCCTTCTCCAGCTGGGCGTCCACCTCCTCCCGGTAGGCCAGGGGAACGGTGCGTGGCTTGAAGAATCTCGGCTGCACCCCCGGGTCCACGTCGATGCTGACTTCTCCGCCGGTGTAGCAGCCCAGTTCTTCCTTGAAGACGTCCGGAAACTCCCGTAAGATGTCGTCCACTCTGCGGGTCTGCTGCCCGTCGAGCGACTGCGAGCGAACCTGGCAGATGGCCGGCCAGTCCACACGAATGTACTCCAGCCAGTTCCTCCCGAAGAGGCACGGGCCAGATCCGTCGACCACGACGAGAGGAAGACGGGCCGACTGGCCCGCGTAGTCGATGTCGACCTCCACCTGGCCCAGGACTGCGATCGGTTCCTCGCTGTACGTCTTGAGCTGCACCGAGCAGGGCTGCAGCACAGGACCACGGTCCGGCCAGAGTCGATCGAAGTCTGCCACAGAGCAAACCGAGACGGCGGCCCCCGTGTCGACCTCCATCTTCACGGGCTGTCCATCCAGAGTCAGGTCCACCAGCAGCGGAGGTCGTCGCTTCCCGAGCCCCGTCTGCAGATGAAACAGGGAGTAGACCTCATCCTCCGGAACTCTGGTGGTTTCCCGCCGGTCGTCACCGCCGTGCTCGTGCCCCAGAGTCTCGACATCGACGGCCGGCTCGACGTCGCCCTCCAGCTGATGTAGCTGCTGCTGGGTCCACCTGCTGCACACGGCCCTGATGTGCCCCGTCCGACCGCACCGGAAGCACTGCTTCGTACGGAACGGGCACGACTCGGGCCGATGGCGCCGCAAACACCGAGTGCAGGCACCGGCCCGGCCGCCGCCGCCGCCGCCGCTGCCGCCGCGAGCGGCCGGCTGCTGCCGCTGTGCTGGACGGCTGACGCTCTCCACTCGATGAACTGCAGATGTGTCGGTGCTGTCCGCGGCCAGAGCGGTGCTCAGCTCCGCAGCGCTCGCAGCAGCCGACTCCTGCGCCATAGCCAGGTCTACCGCCGACTGGAGTGTCAAGTTGGACTCGCTGAGAAGCCGGGACTGCAGCTGCTCATGTCGGATGCCACAGACGAGACGATCACGCAGCAGCTCGTCCAACAGCTCCGCTGGAAACCGGTATGGTTTGGCGAGCTTCCTGAGACGGGCCAGAAAAACACTCACCCGCTCCTCTTCACCCCGTACACAGGTGTGAAAACGGAAGCGTGCGACTATCGCCGATGTCCCAGGCTCAAAATGCTTTTTGAGCACCTCCACCAGATTTTCATAGCTGTCGTCTTCCACTGAGCAGGGCGCGATCAGATCCTCTAAAAGACCAAAAGTTCTCGCACCGATAGCGCACAGAAACACGGCTCGCTTCTTCGCGGGATCACTGACATCACTCGACACAAAGTATTGTTGAAGCCGCCCAGAATACGCACTAAAATCCTCTAGCGCCGCGTCGAATTCCGGCACTCGCCCCGCCATCTCCGCGGTCGAGAGCCCTCGTCGCCAATGTTATAGACGCGGTGGTGCGGTTCAAACTGTGTATTCGAGACTGCGCAGAGCCAGCGTGACCGCCATCTGCCTCCAGGCGGTCACGTGGTATAACGGAGCGGGGCCTCGCCATATGAGAGAGAGAATTTATTTGCTCATATACAAAATGCATCTTTCATCTTATAACGCGATTGGCGTAAAAGCGCTTGGGGCGCTTGTGACACGACGCCGCTCACATCAAAGCTGGTTGAAAGTCAATAAATACTTTCTCAACTACCACGTACACACTCCACACACAGACATACACGCGAACATACACGCGCAAGTGTATAGTATATATATATATATATACAACAAATAGGTTTAACTACAGCCGACCCTGCTCCAGCCGAAGCGCCCGTCCCCTAGCCCCCTCCATTGCGCCATTGATGTGTTTGTGTATTTTGCTCTCGGAACGCTATTCCTGTCTGTAGGTGAATCTCCGTGTTTGGAGAATGAAACATTGGACAGCCAAAGCTGCGTTATGTATGGTATTTCTATTTGCTTGCTGTGGACCGTTAATGAGTATAGCCATCTTCTTTTTGTTTGTGAAGCTTAGAAAGTTGGTTCCTAGAACTTCTGTTAATCTACGAGATAGGTCAGATCGCTGAGTGTTGAAGAGAGGACATATGAGTAGAAAATGTTCGGCGGTTTCTTTTGGAGCACCACATCGGCAGATGGCTGAGTTGCTTTTTCCTAGAGAATATCTATGCTCGTTTAGTTCTGACGCTTGGAGCCTGATTTGGGTATGTAGCTGGTTACCTACTTTAGAGCCTTCGTTAAAGTAATGTGGAGCTGCCTTATCCATGCCCGTAAGTGCATGGAGCGTTTTCTTGAATAGCCTCCAGTTTATTTCGCTCCTCAAGGCGTCGGAAAGTTCGTTCCATATTTTAGTTGTGGCTGGAACAAAGGATCTGGCATAGGCAGCTGACCGGGCAGCTGGTACGGCACGCCGTGTTGATTGTGTGGAGCGTAGTTCCCGATTCAACTCTGTGGCTCTGGTCTGGGGGATTATGTCCTTGATATAGTTAGGTATTCGGTTATCAACTATGATTTTGTGGTAGAGTTCGACTCTATGCGTGCGCCGTCTGTCTTGCAGTGTTGTCCAGCCGAGCTCTGCTCTAAGACCAGCAGTCGACGTCCGTCGAGGCGTGCCTGTGATGAGGCGTGCCGCTCTATTTTGCGCCTTTTCGAGTCGGGACTTGTCATTGGCTGTCAGATGGCAATCGAAAATGGTGTCACAATAGTCGAGGTGGGGCTGAATGTACATCTGGTAAATATGAAGTAAGATCCGTCTTGGCACCAAAGATGCAATAGGGAAGAGAGGACTCAGCGTGCGATTGAATTTCAATAAGATATTATTTACATGCGACTTAAATCTAAGGTCAGTGGATATAGTCACCCCAAGATGTTTATGGGAGTCTCGAATGGGAATGATCTTATCGTCAAAAGTTAGAGCTGGGATACGCGCATGTTTGTAGGTAAATGTCTGTTGGGTGGTTTTATCTGCATTAAACGTTATGGCCCAATCATATCCGTAGCGTTTGATCCGATCAAGATCTATTTGAAGCGATCGCTCGACTTCGTGAATATTATCAGCATTATGACTGGCGTGTAATGAACTGTCATCGGCAAAAAATAGCATTTCGTTGTCAGTCATACTGCTGAGCCCATGCAGGTACATAATGGCTAGAAGGGGGCCTAGGACAGATCCTTGTGGCACTCCAGCTGATATTCTGCGTTGGGTAGAAGTAGCCTGACCTACCTGCACTATTTGCTTTCTTCCACTTAAATAGGATTTTAACCAATCAAGATAGGTGCCTCTTATTCCGAATTCGATGTCACATTTCGCTAGCAGACCCTCATGCCATATTTTTTCAAAGTATCTTGAGATATCTAGATAGATGACTGTATAATCTTCACCAGAATCCATAGCTCTATAAAGTTTGTCAGAAAGATAGCTAAGCTGAAGTTCCGTGCTGTGCCCAGGGCGATAGCCGCTTTGTTTTTCTGTTATAAGTGAATTGGTATAGATGTGGTGGTATATTCGTGCGAACATTAGTTTTTCAAAGATCTTTGATAGGCATGGTAGTAAGCTTATCGGGCGATACGATCCAGCTTCAGACGGGGAACCTCTTCCTTTGAAAACGGCCTTCACTGTTGCCTTTTTCCATTGGGTTGGATATTTGCCTTCTTGTACGGATTTGACAAAAAGTTTGGATAGCGGTTCGGCAATATAGGCAGCAGCCATTTTTATAAGTCGTACTGTTAAACCATCGGAACCGCAGGCCTTTGATGGGTCCAGACCGTTTATTACATTCAATACCTCTCGAGGTGTGATGGGGGTGAAGTGGAAATCGTGTGGTGTCCGTGGGTGGGAAGTTTTATAGTCACGCATTGACTGCAAGTGATGATTCGTGATGTTTATCTCAGTCTGGGAGCAGAAGTACGCATTGAGCGCTTCGGTCTTTTGATGGTCGTCGCTCAGTATATCATCTCCGACAATCAACGGAGCCATAATCGTGCTTTGTTTAAAACCAGTGACACTTTTAAGAATTTTATGATATTTGTACGGGGTTTGTTTATTAGCAATGAGGAGATTTACTTTGTGTTTTATTACTTCGTTCTTTAGTTTTCTATTAAGGCCTGTCACTAGGTTACGTTGCGATCGCCATCTTAACCAATCTCGCTCATTATTACGATGCTTCGCGATATTGAACAGACGATCGCGCTTCCGCATTTCTCGTCTGAGTTCTGCAGAGACCCAGGGCTTGCTAGTACGGGTTCTTATCACTTTCCTTTAAACCATCGGAACCGCAGGCCTTTGATGGGTCCAGACCGTTTATTACATTCAATACCTCTCGAGGTGTGATGGGGGTGAAGTGGAAATCGTGTGGTGTCCGTGGGTGGGAAGTTTTATAGTCACGCATTGACTGCAAGTGATGATTCGTGATGTTTATCTCAGTCTGGGAGCAGAAGTACGCATTGAGCGCTTCGGTCTTTTGATGGTCGTCGCTCAGTATATCATCTCCGACAATCAACGGAGCCATAATCGTGCTTTGTTTAAAACCAGTGACACTTTTAAGAATTTTATGATATTTGTACGGGGTTTGTTTATTAGCAATGAGGAGATTTACTTTGTGTTTTATTACTTCGTTCTTTAGTTTTCTATTAAGGCCTGTCACTAGGTTACGTTGCGATCGCCATCTTAACCAATCTCGCTCATTATTACGATGCTTCGCGATATTGAACAGACGATCGCGCTTCCGCATTTCTCGTCTGAGTTCTGCAGAGACCCAGGGCTTGCTAGTACGGGTTCTTATCACTTTCCTGGGTATATGTGCCTCAGCGGTGCGCAAGATGGCTGATGAAAGTAGTTCGACAGCATCATCAATATCAGCATTTGCTATAGCACTCCAGTCGATTTCTCTCAACGCATCAACAAAGCCGTCTACATCAGCTCTGAGATAGTCCCAGCTCGTGACTGTGGAGCGCCGACTCTCTTCGATTGTATGGGGCGAAATAGTGATAAGCAGAGGTAAATGATCGATGTTTGAGAAAGCCGGAGCGACTCCTGAAGCTTTGACCATATCTGGCTGGTCTACAAATGCCAAATCTCTCAGATTGTTGACGCCACCCTGCACCCTGGTCGCTGTATTAATAACCTGAGTTAAATTTAGTGTTTCAGCAGTGTTTTTCAGTTTGATGTCGAAGGACGTGATCGGGGAGTGACTTGGTGCTCGGTCAGACAGCCAACAGTTTCCAGCATTAAAATCACCCAAAAGGATCGTGAGATCGGGAGCAAATTTCTGAGCTTCTAGAGTGCTGTCTGATAAATATTCTAGGAATTGGGACTGCCTGTCGGCGGAAGCATTCGGCGGGAAGTATACTGAACAAAGAAGAATAGACTTGTTTTGTAATTTGAGTCTCACCCATATGGTCTCAAACGTTTCACTCTCTAGAGAAGATATTTGTGAAAATGGAAGTGTGTTTTTGACAAATATCGCTACTCCACCTCCTTTTCTTGTTCTATTCTTCAATATTGGGGTATGAAAGCCTCTGAGAGAGTAAAGACTGGGGTGAATCGTGTCGTCGAGTTTAGTTTCTGATAGCGCTAGGATGCTTATATTATTTGAATCAACAAAGCATTGAAGTTCTTGTAGTCTCTCCGGGGCTGTGATGGAGTTGATATTGATCGCAGAGATGTTGACGTGTTTAGGGTAGACCGGGGCAAGTCGCCCCGCCGAGGTAAAACGCCTCACCGATGTTTCTCGGAACTGGCAGAGTTCTGGGGAAACATCCTCTCTTCTATAAAACGTGTACTATATGATCATTATATGAGCAGACTGGAAAGAAATTGTGATGACTCTTTCGGGAGATATAGCCAAAAATGTGTTTTTTGAGTGATTTTTATGTTTTGTGGTCATATTATGCATCATGGCGTTCTTTTATGGTCCACATCAGGCTCATGACTTTTATGTATTTTGAACAACTATTGTCTAACGCTTATCATGCCGGGTTGGTCCGTGTTAAATTATGTCTTGCTGGAGTGCAAGGCGTTGTTCTCTGACCGAACTACGTGATGGGGTAAAACGCCCCAGTAGGTCGCGGGGCAAAAAGCCCCATGGGGCGTTTTACCTCATGTGTTGTTCGGGCTACCCACTTTCTAATGTTCGGTAGCTGGCGAACAGTAAGTTTCTATGCCATTATGTGTATTTTTCTCAGCAACTGGATGGCAAAGGAAGTATTTTGTTAACATTTGCATTGCAATAATTTATTATTTGGTCTTATGAGGCAGGTGAAAAACCTGCTCATACAATAGTGTCATAGCTGAACACCTGACAGGATGGAATGTGCTAACTTCAGTGCCGTGCCTCCAGAGGTCTAACGGACCTCTCACATAAGATTTAGCCAACTACCATGTTAAATCTTTAATCTAAAGTATGGGGCTACTTGCCCCAGGCAGTGGGGCGTTTTGCCCTGGGGTTGGGGCAAAATGCCCCATTTGCAGTTGCTTCACAAATCACTTCCTAGCTTGGAGTCCGATCATAAGTGAATGAATTTGAGGGGTGCAATTTAAAGTAAAATGTCCAAAGAACGCATTGAGCACAAATTTGGCATTCCAGCTAATGTAGGACAAAATTTATGTAGCAAAATAAATTATCTGGGGCGTCTTGCCCCAGGCTACCCTACTTGGAAGCGTGTCGGCAATTATTGGCACAGTGGGTGCGGGGCAGGCGCTTCGGCTGGCGGCGGGTGATATAATTCTACTTGTACCTAATCATCTAAGTTAGGTCTAACAATATCAGCACTGGTTTCGATTTTGGCAGATGCAATTAACAAAAGAAGAAGACCGAGTCCTTCATCAGCTAAAAATTGCATGGAACTAGATAATCAATAATCATAGTCTACACATCTGAACATTGCATGGTGACACTGTAAACGAGAATTTTAAAACGCAAGTCGCATATATAACGTAAATACGTAGCTACGCCCCACGTAGTACACAGGCCAGCAAATAGAAACTACGCCAGCCGCCAAACTACATGTGAACCTATCACAGTGTCAGCCCATTAACCATTTATGCTGTGAAGGCTACGGTAATGGTAAGGTGAGCGCTCTAATAATCAAAGTGTTCAATGAAATGTGTCCCAACCACCAGATGATGTTTCTGTGGGTTGAAGAATAGGGCGCAAATAGGGTGGGCGCAATTACGAATGGAACACATTTTTCATGAGCTTCAAATATGGCGACGACAGCGAAGCCACGGTGGTGATAAACTTTCAAAACTACCATTAAACGAGCAATTAACAATGATAATTAGTTGAATCACTATCTCTAAGATAAACCATGACACTAGCAAATGTCGAAATAGACTGTTTCGCGTAAGAAAATAGAGGAAATCACAAAAAAATGGTCTGGGAGAAAGCTGGGACACCTCACCTGCCCCCGTGGACCGGAATAAGAGCGAGTTATTGGTGGTGAAGTAAATGCACACATTCGAGTATTCGTTCGAATCGAATTTTTGGCAGGAGGAAGGTGTGGCGCATTTAAGAACATGGCGCAATATGACCTCTCTCCCCTATTTCCTAACTTGATGTCATATGCCTTCTGCCCGTCATTTGCAGCTTATAGAATTTAGAAAATATCAGCGAATGATTGCATTGCATTGTACTGTACATGCAGTGGCGGATCCAGGGGGGGGGGGGCAAAATGGGCATTTGCCCCCCCCCCCCCAACGACATAATTTTAACATTACGCCTATGAACGATGCATGGAAAGAATCGATAAATTGTTATGGTTTGCCTCCCCCCCCCCAAACCTCTGAGCTGGATCCGCCTCTGTGTACATGCAATGTGCATTACGCATTGCTGCAGCTCCTCGTGTGGCTCTTCTTTGGGCACTGTCGGACGAGACGCCACGCACAAATCTACCGGCTTTCTGCACCGCCCAACCTCCCCCACTCCCCGCTGCAGCGCGAGTGACCACTCTCCGGCCCGAAACCGCCGCAGGCCAAGACCAAGGAGCCGGGGCTTAGAAGTGACGTCACTTCGTATCACACTGACTTTGAATAGTGATAGCCTCTACACACTGCGTGAAAATCTTCTCGAAAATTTTCATAACAAGTCAATGCGAAGTGCCTGAAATATTGAAATGAAGACAAAATTACCAGCATGTAAAAGTCACGGCAGTCTCGAAACGGCCAGTAACTAAATTTTGTCGCAATTATTTCACGTATTCAAAAGAAACCGCGTAAAATTGGGTCCCAAGTGGTTTTGCGCTAACAGTAAGAAATTCACTGGGCACGGCCATATTGAAAAGTCGCGGTAGGTACTTCCTGAAAAGAGAATGAAATAATCAAACAAGTTGAAGAGAAAAGGGGGACGGGATGCAAGCTATCCCAGTGGTCGAGCACTATGCACAGTGCACACTACATAGATGCATGGGCACTTGCCACTTACATATGACTTTGTCGTTTCTAGGTCACAGGCAACAGCTGTGATGAGTCACTGTGCTCATGCCTTTTTGCAGATGTTTTCTAGCGCACACCTATGTAGACAGTTCGTCGCAGTCATAACCAAAACACGAAGCCAGGATGGTTTAGACAGACGCATCTATGCGCCATTTTGAAGTGTTGGCGATGACATGCCCAGGCGGTATAAATAGGGTCTGCCCCGCGGTGCTGTCGTCCCAGTCAGCCCTGGCCGCTCGCCGAGGTCACAGGATGAGGACGTGTCAGCTGCTGGTCCTTGGCTGCCTGCTGGCCGGCGCCCTGGCGCTGCCCAGCACACTCCAAGACAAGGAAGGTAGGTACAAAACCGGAAAGCTGTCGGCCGAGAAGCCCACGTTTGATGGTATGAAGCCGCACTTAGATGGTATGGAGAAGCCAGCGTCGGATGACAAGAAGACGGCCCTACTCGGCGACACTGGCACTCCCAGCGTGCGCTCCGACGCGGTGAGCTGCGGATCTCACGTTATCACCGAGGGCTCGTCGGCGGTGATTGAGTCGCCAAACTACCCGTCCAACTACGACAGTTATGCGTACTGCGCCTATTCATTCACCACCGACACCGGTAAGGAGCTCCAGCTGAACTGCGAGACGTTCGAGCTCGAGGGTGACGAGGGTGACCAGGGTGACGAGGACGAGGGTGACCAATGGTGCGAGTTCGACTGGCTGCGGGTTAACGACGTCATGTACTGCGGCACCAGAGGGCCGTCTGCCGTGGGCGGATCTCGTCTCGACATCGTCTTCTTCAGCGACGAAAGCGTCGTCGAAAAGGGCTACCGGTGCACGGTGACGGTGGTGGAGCCGACCGTGGTGCCGGCCGGCTCACAGCTCGGCTGCGGCACTAGCCGGCTGGCGCGTGGCAAGTACACCATCACCGACGGCGACGGCGACTACAGCAACAACGTCGACTGCTACTACCAGCTGTACGCCGACCAGGCCGGCGACCAGCTGTCGGTGACGTGCTCGCAGTTCGACGTCGAGGACTCTTGGAAGTGTGGCGGTGACTGGCTGTCTCTGAACGGCATTAGATATTGCAGCACCAGTGCAGCGGACCGAGTGACGTGGCTGCTATCGACCGCATGTCGTTCCACTGGCACACTGACTCCTCGGAGGTGCGGCCCGGCTTCGGGTGTACCGTCACCGTCGGAGAGACGCCGCCGCCCTCCGACGCCTGCGCCTGCGGCCAAGTCAACCGCGCCTCGCGCATCGTCGGCGGTGAGGAGACCGAGGCCAACGAGTACCCGTGGCAGGCGGCTATATATAGGATAGACCAAGATCTTACTTTCTGCGGCGGCACCGTCATCAACAGTCTCTACGTGCTAACGTCGGCCCGCTGCACGGCCAGATCGTCGGCCAGCGATATCCAGGTCCAACTGCGCAAGCACCTCACCGGCCAGGACGACAACGAGATCCGATTCAACGTCGCCCAGATCAAGGTGCACCCGAACAAACACTGGATGCAACAATACGACTTCGCCCTGCTGAAGCTGGCCACGGCTATCACCTTCCCCGCCGACAATAAGATCGCACCCGCCTGCATGCCGACCGCCTCCAACGACTTTGTCGGCGCCGACGCCATCGTCACCGGCTTCGGCACCACCTCGCACAGCGGCCCCAAGCCCGACACGCTGCACGAGGTTACCGTCCCCATAATCAGCTACGCTGAATGCGCGTTGGCCTATACTGACGAAAGAACCATCACCTCCAGCATGATTTGCACCGACAACGCCAACCACAAGGGCTGGTGTGATGGAGATCAGGGCGGCCCGCTCGTCAGCCTGGAGAACGACCGCTACTCGCTCGTCGGCGTCGTCTCCCGGTCCATCGGCTGCGCGACTGAAAAATACCCGGGCGTGTACGCCAGAGTCACCGACGCGCTCTCGTGGATTTGGACCAGCGCCGCTGACGGCGAGTACTGCCGCGACCCGGCCGCCAACTGAGGCTGACGTGTGGCAACGGCCGCCGGCCCCATGTCCCCAGGCGCCGTCCCATGTCTAAAGGGGCCGTTCCATGTCCACAGGTGCCATCCCATATCCACAGGGACCTTCCCATGTCTATAGGGATCATCTGATGGCCACATGACCATCCCATGTCCACAGTGACTGTCCGATGTGTACAGGGGCCGACCGATAGGGCCAATAAGTCCACTGCACAGTGGGGATTTTTCCGATCTAGCACGTATTTATTCGTAGAGGGCAAACCATAGGTATAATTGTAGCCAGATTGTGCACAGATGTTGGCTGGTGTGTCCTGGTGAGAATTTTACCTGTAAATGTGCATAATCAACATAGTATAGGGGGTTCAATTGGACCCCCCGCTCAGCCGTTTGGCCCCTGATCAAGATAGAGCTTCGCGGAAAAGTCAAGCGTGCTGCCTATGACGAAATTAGGCCGAATATATCCAATTTCAAAGTCCAAGGTCATAAGCTGACTTTCCAAGTCAGTTTAATGACCCAACTAAAGTTGGGAAATCGAGACCTCTTGAAACTTCGCAAAGTTAGGGTGTTACGGGGTATTTTGGGGTGCTGATCACGAATTTCATGTTAGTTTTGATCACAGATGATGTCTTTATGCATTTAGGCCAGGTCGGGTCAGGTCAGGTTAGATCAATTATTAGGCGTCCTGCCGGCCATCCATAGAAGTGTCACCTACTACTGATAGCTTCGTAACATGGCACGAAGGCACTAGAACTACTTCGTAAATATTCAAATGGCTGCTAAAATCGAAATCAGCACCAAAAACTACCCTAGAAACAAATAAAACTCGAAAAAGTGAACCAAGGTCATCAAAAGGTCAATGACCTTGACTTGACCTTCACGTGACCTTGACTCCCACCATTATGCATGGCACCAACATCATTTCACATATTTGAACGTTTAAAACCACAAAAAGACTGGAAACCGCGGATAATGTGAGCTGGCATACGCCGAATCGCGATTCCGGCCAAACATGGTCTCGAGAAATATGCCACAGTTCAAAGGTCAGTTGGGTCAGAGTCATGAAATTTTTAGGTTAGATGTAAAATTGATGATCTCGAGGGTACCGAAAGTTTCGGCGCGATCTGCCGCTTTTTGCACGAGTAATTTCCGGAAAACCATGGGGTTTTACCCGACCCCTTCCCCCTCCCCCTCCCCACAAGTGCGATGGTTAATAAGGTTACGGTATGTATAATTTACGCTTGTCATCCTATTCCTAATGAATGTGTCTCAGAAAATATGCATCATATAAATCACGAAGTAAAATTATTCGCCTATGTCCGGAACATACCTATATCGTGCTGTTTGCCCTAGCGCTCCTCGAGTGGGGTGTTAAGATACTCTAATGTGAATATTCCGTGTTCAGGCAAGTTTCGGCAGCCAAACTAGGCGTTGTCTTGTGCAGAAGAAAGTGGCGAATTCGATAGGATATATTTCGGAGTGGAAAAGTGTGGAGAACATTGTTGATTTCCTACATTTATTTAGAATACCATTCCTTCAATATGGTGTCTGTAATGGTTTTTTGTAAAGGGCATTTTTGTGACCTTAGTAAGGTTGTGGCATACTTTCTGTTTGCCATTCCATTCTTAATAAAGGTGCCTTTCAGACGATATGCAACTTCAAGACCTCGCAAGATTAAAACCAACAGGACAGGACAATGAAATTGAGCTATACTTTCGGGCCTTGCTGAGCCCATTGAGTAATCACGCATGAGTGTGAACTTTGGGCGCATTTTTCCTAGTTTTGCTGTGGACATACAGATAAAACAATGCCATATATGAAAAATTCAGACATTTCTTAGCCCTACTGACACAAAAAATAAACAAAAATCCAAAACAATATTTTTTGAATTAATAGGCGCTAGATCGGAAAAATCCCCACTGTGCACTGGGTGGAATATTGGGTCATTGGGGACACCATGGGGTCTGAGTGAGCTGTCCAGGGTCTTACATTTTAGACGAGCGTGCATTTTCTTATAGAAATTTATCGTTTTTTTGTGTTCACAATTTCCTTCACAGGGAGCACGTCCTTATTTATGATATCCTTATACCTTATTTATGATTAGAGCTGCTATCTAAAATCAGGCCATTTTATGTGTTGACGCCTGTATTTGAGTGATGCTTAAATAAAGATGCATTGGTGGGATATTCTTACTATCAAAGTACTGGGCGAGTGTCTCACGCTCGCTCCTGCGCCTGATCGGCTCCGGTGGGTTTGACCGCTGACCTGCAGCAGAGGCCGGCGGTAGCCGCGGCTGGCTGCATCTCCACGGCGACGGGGCATCTCCAAATACACATAACCCGGAACACGGCTACGGCTTTGAGATTTGGAAGTGAATTGGCATGGTCCGGGGGCAATTCCAACCTCTAGCGCCCGGGGTCGTTTATCGCTCCCCCTCGCTTGTTTTAACCCGCGCCCTGGTGGGGGGGGGGGCTATTTTTTGCCCCCCCTCCAGACTTTTTGATATATCTCCAGAACCGCTGCGCCGATCGTCACCAAACTTCCAGTACCCTCCCGGACATCAATTTTACACATTGTGACCAAAAATTTTTCCAAAGGCTATGATAGGTTGGCCGGAAATGACGTCAGAGTGACGTCATGTTCTGCCGTTTTCGACCCAAAAAAGGGTTTCGCGGGAAGAGCTGTCAGGCCTATAGCTTTGCAAATACAGAAAAATGATAAAGACATAAAAGCTGTAGAATCAACAGGGCTACAAAACTGCTATCTCGGATTTTTGAAATTTTTGGATTTTGACCCTCAAAAATCAAAAAATAATTTTTTTGCATATAATAATCGAAAAATCCAAAAAAATTTTTGAATTTCGCAAAAACCGGAATAGATGTGATAGTCCTTACCGCCTTCCATCCACATACCAAATTTGAGATCGATACCTCTTTTTTTGGCGAAGTTATAGCGAAAAAAACTGTTCAAAATTGATGACGTCAAATTTTCAAACTCAATTTTTAGCAATTCTAGACCCCGTAGCGCAAAACAAAGACCACCATTAGACTCCCCGTGACGAGCTGCATCGAATCAATACCCATTTTATGCAAAACTATCAACTTTAAAATTTGACCTTTTTTGGCCTGACCTTGACCTGACCTTGACCTGAACTTCACCAGAAAGTGACCTAAGCCGTACCTGATAGTCTTATAACCAATACCATTGAGTTGGAAATGAAAAATTGGCCATAAAACATGCATCACACAACCTTAGTAAAGTTGGGCTCATGTGACCTGACCTGTGACCCTTGGTGACCTGACCTGTGACCTGACCTGGTATTGTCAGTGACCTCTAATAGTAATATATCTACTAGGCAACTGACGCCCTATCGCTGATTCTCGACAAAATGCGTTTTCCTCGGTGTTATAGCGCATTCCCTAGAAGACCCGTGAACGGTGAAACATTTCATCTTTGACCTGACCTGTGACGTCATCGGTGACCCCGAGGTCAATGAAATTTGGTTTTCCTCGACAAATTTGACAGGCCTTTCGAACGCCGTTTGAATTTTGCGGATCCGTCCAGTAGTTTCGGAGATACGAGGGGGGGGGGCAAAAAATAGCCCCCCCCCCCCCCACCAGGTCGCGTTATAAACAGACCCCACCAGGGCGCGGGTTAAGGCCTGCCTGGCTACACTATGCGTTTTCTGTGTGCGTTTTTCGGCTTTTCGGGTTTGGGTAATATCGTTCTAGAAAAAAAAACGTCCTTACGTTTTAGTGATGCGTTTTATATTAATTATTAGCTAATACAAGAGTTATATTAACTTTTGTCTATAAGTGATGAAAAAATTATCTTAGTTGCGAAAAATCTTAGGCGTTGCATCACCACCACCACCACCACCCCCCGTGCCGACTAGGCCAAAGATATAATCGGAGCAGGTGCAACCGTTTTTCGTGTGCCCTCCCCCCCCCCCGTCCACATTACGTCACCGACCCACGTACTTGACTTATAATATACTAGGGTGGCACTTAATTTCGACTTTTTTAATTTCAACCGGGATGGGTAGCCATATTGTTCTACCTCACGAAAAAATGATCTGTATGAAATTTTATCAAAAAATATTTATATTTAGAGGTAGCTTAGCTCAATGGGGTCATACTTGGTACATCTATATTATAAATAGTGTAAGGGTAGGGTAGGGTAAGGGTAGGGTAGGGTAGGGTGGGGTAGGGTAGGGTAGGGTAGGGTAGGAGTAGGGTAGGGTAGGGTAGGTAGGGTAGGGTAGTGGTAAGGTAGGGTAGGGTAGGGTAGGGTAGTGTAGTGTAGGGGTAGGGTAGGGTATGGTAGGGTAGGGTAGGGTAGGGTATGGTAGGGTAGGGTAGGGTAGGGTAGTGTAGGGGTAGGGTAGGGTAGGGTAGGGTAGGGTAGGGTAGGGTAGGGTAGGGTTGCGTTCAGTAACATCCTAACTTACAAAGGGCTCGAACAACTCGCATGAATCACCATCATCCTTTACAGTTCAATTAAAAGCAGTTACCCAGTTCTACAAAAATCATACCAATAAAAATGCAAGTTTCTACACCCAAACTAATGCATCCGTTAATCATACATATCAAAACATACAGTTATCGCGTAAACCTGTACCTCTAGTCTATCTATATTATAAATCCTAAAAAATCCGCCGTCGGGGTAACGCCCAAAAACGGGTCGGAGAGGCCATCATAACCAAGCGTTTTCATTGTAGTTAATTCAATCTGATTAGTGTCATGCTATCTTACAAAACACTTACTCTTCACATTTACACCAAGTTTCCTGCAAAATCTTACCTTGAAACACTAGAAAAATCGATGCAAAACCGACTGCCTCAGAGCACACGAACCCGCGCCATTACGATCTACTTTCAAGTGGTCGGCCTCCGCCATGTGGACAATTGCTGCGCAGCAAATACAAAACACAGCAAAATGTGGCAATGAGTGGTGGCCACGAAATTAAAAATATATGTATACATGTAAATACTTTGACATTTGGTGTTGTTTTTTGTGGTTTAACACACATCGTTTTTAAATGAATTATATATTATATGTAAGGGCATCGTATTAGCTAAAATAATGTCCCTAATGTTAAATTGTTAGCGAATTGTTTTGCAGCAGACCATGCTGTCAAATTTAAGCAAATTTTAGCGACGAAAAAAATAGTTGGTTGTCAAGTTCAATGCAGTTTTACAGTACTTAGCCTAACCAAATCTTACCTAACCTACTGATTTTTGCCTCCCGGGCACATATAAATCTAACCTAACCTAACCTAACCTGATTTTTGCCTACCGAGCTTAAAGAAACCTAACCTAACCTACTGATTTTTGCCTACCAGGCATAAAGAAACCTAACCTAACCTAACCTAACCTAACCTACTGATTCTTGCCTACCGAAGATCCTAACCTAACCTAACCTAACCTAACCTACTGATTTTTGCCTACCGGGCATAAATAAACCTAACCTAACCTAACCTAACCTTACCTACTGATTTTTGCCTACCGAAGATCCTAACCTAACCTAACCTACTGATTTTTGCCTACAGGCATAAATAAACCTAACCTAACCTAACCTAACCTAACCTAACCTAACCTACTGATTTTTGCCTACCGGGCATAAATAAACCTAACCTAACCTAACCTAACCTAACCTACTGATTTTTGCCTACCGCGAGCATAAATAAACCTAACCTAACCTAACCTAACCTAACCTACTGATTTTTGCCTTCCGGGAGAGAGAAAGTTACTTGCAGGAATAGATTGCAAGCAATAGTAAATCAAATATTTTCAGGTTAAGTGGTTATGCATCAGGCTTCAGGCCTTCGGCCTGAAGCCAGATACACAACCACTTAACCTAAAAATATTTGATTTACTATTGCCTGTAATCTCTCCCAAGGCATTGCCTACGGCAATGCACTGCTTCGCTCCGAGCACGAGGCAATACTTAACCTTACAGGTTGCGCTAGAACACCATTTTCCTCCAAAAATGTTACATCCAGACATTATATATCCGATAGTCTACAACCTTTACCACTGTTTTCTTCCTACCACGGAATATTGAAGGCTGAAGTAGCATAATATAACCAGAAATGCCACTTATGATGCGAACTGAGCAAATTTAGTACAAAAGCAGACATTTTAAGGTGCTGCAAAATCCCGGAAAAAAAATACTAAGGAACCGGCACAAAGTGCTGATGACTGATTGAAACCTCATAAAAATATAGGTTTATTTCTTCATCAATATTATCATAGCTATAATGAGCCTAAAAAATACTTAGCTTCGCTATGAATATCAATTATCAAACAGTCCTACCAGCACTACCAGAAACTACCAGTACTTGACCAGTACTACCTCATTAAATGCAAAAGTTGAAATGTTGCTCATAACAATTTTTTCTTGAAATATCACAATCATGTGAAAATAATCCCCCTCCCCCACCCAAAACCCCGATTCCCCACATTTCCCCTAGTGTGTTGGGCTAAAAATAGTTACCAGTACTACCAGGACTGCCAGTACTTGACCAGTACTACCTCATTAAATGGAAAAGTTGAATTGTTGTTTATAACAAAAATATTTTTCTTTTCAAATATCACCGTCATGTGAAAACATTCCCCCCTCCCCCACCCAAAACCCCGATTCCCCACATTTCCCCTAGTATGTTGGGCTAAAAAAGGGTACTATATTTCTGCGTAGATGTTTCGCAACAGCTGACTGCAGGTTCTCACGACAGCTGACATGTTGAAAACAAACTGCGGGTGGAAATCGTGGTGAGATCACGGTAAGTTAGTTATAGCTGGAAATTGTTGGTCAGATTAACTGCATGACACAGTATTGTTACTAAACGCGAGTTTCTCTATAGAATGATGTCTATATTATAGGAATTAACTAATGTCTGAACCGGGACGGGTGGCCGGTATGACCCAAAAACGCTTATAGCGGCGCCGTCGATTGACGCAGGGGGGTGAAATTTTCACGGCTCGTGGGTCACGTCATTCAACAGGTCGTATTAAATTTTGGGCACGATGCGGCCAGGGGTGCGCCCGTGGCGCGTGCTCACGTGGTGTGCCATAGGGTTAACACTAGAATCGGCAACAGACTATTGCTCGGGAACGGTAAGGGCTACGGGGGTGAAATTTTCGCTGCAAGTCGGACGCGTGCACTCATTTGTCGTATTAAATTTTCGAGGGGGTGGGTTCAGCGGTGTGCACGTGGTGGGGCCGCGACCGGCGCCGAGCAGAAGGCACGTGCTTTAGGTTCAGTTGTTCGCTTAAAAAACTGAGTGGAAAGCAACAGAGCCGGCAGGTCATTGACCTTTGACAACGAAGGCCGACACAAGGCACCGCTCGCCAAGAGGATTCGCCAGTAAATACAATTAATTTGTTTTTGCAATATCTCAGCCGTTTCTCGGCCGATTTAACTGAAACTTGGACTGTCGGTGGTAGTGTAGGGTAGTGTAGTGTAGGGTAGGGTAGGGTAGGGGGGTTCCGGACGAAAAGTCAAATGGTAAAAGGTAAAAGGATGATTAGTCAACAGACATTACGTCAAAAGCAAGAAGTCAAAAATCTTAAAAGTCAACAGGTAAAAGGTAAACAAAGAGGAAAGTCAAAAGGCAAAAAGTCAAAAAGGATAAAACGTCAAAAGATAAAAAGTGAAATTGCCAAAAAGTCAATGAACAAAAAGTCAACTAGCATAGAAGTCAAAAGACAAAAAGTCAAATGGACATTAGGTCAAAACACAAAAAGTAAAAACGGCAAAAAGTCAAATTGCCAAAAAGTAAAAAGGACAAAAGTCGAAAGACAAAAAGTGAACAGGACATAAAGTCAAAATAAAAAAAACAAAAGGACAGAAAGTCAAAAGGACAAAAAGTAAAAAAACAACAAGTCAACCGGGCATGAAGTCAAAATAAAAAGTCAAAAGGTCAAAAAGTCAAAAAGACATATAGTCAAAGTCCAAAAAGTCAAAAGGACAAAAAATCAAAGGGCCAAAAAAAAAACTCAAAAGGACAAAAAGTGAAGAGGACAAAGGTCAAAAGACGAAAAGTCAACAGGACATAAAGTCAAACTACGAAAAAATCCAAAGGAAAAAAGCCAAAATCCAAAAACTCAAAAGGACAAGTCAAAGAGACAAAGTCAATGACACCTGGATCATCAGTCATTACATACATGAGATAACATTTACAAACAGCTGTACACAATTAAGCAGGATGCTGCACAATATAACCTGCATCATTGAACATTGAAGCGAGACTGCCTCCATTGCGCGACTGATGGGGATTCCCATGGCCCGCAACCGCGACTCAGCTGGTCACACAGGCATGCTTGGCTGAAATCTGACACACATCCGTTGACACTTACGTGCTAGGTGGGAGCTCGCTCGCATCGTAAGGTTGTCATGAGGCAGCGTTACATGATCCTTCGAGATAACTGGCTGTTCCAGGCGCAGTTTACTGGAATTATTTCAACAAATATAGTAACCCGGAATGTTATCGATACGAAAAGTTTGCTTGCTCAAATTTCCTATATTGTGTAGGGAGACGTTTCTCATCAATTGATTCCGTCACGGGTTCTATTGGCGATTTCACACTTTTATTATAGTTCAAGCGTATTGTATGGTACAATTGGTACAATAGTAAAGCGCGTCATTTCTTTTAGATAGGTGGAAGTTGGAACGAGAGGCAATTGTGTGATTGTCGGATTGTCCTGCCTTGAAAGGAACGCTCATATCAGCATCAACAGACAACAACCTGTTAATATTCACGGACTGCATACAATAAACCAGCGCCCCGTAGGGGGTTGGGCCGAAACGGCCCCCCCCCTGTCCTTTTCGGTCGATATCTCCTAAACGGCTGGAGATATCGCCACCAAACTTTCAGGACTTCTCCGGGCATCAATTTTACACATTGTGACCAAAAGGTTATCCAGAGGCTATGATAGGTTGGCCACAAATGACGTCAGAATGACGTCATGTTCTGTCATTTTCGACCGAAAAAAGACCTTCGCGAGAGGACCTGTCAGGCCTACAGCTTTGAAGATACAGAAAAATGATGAAGACATAAAAGGTGTAGAATTGACAGGGCTACAAAACTGCTATCTTGGATTTTTGAAATTTTTGAGTTTTGACCCCCAAAAATCAAAAAAACATTTTTTTTGATATATTAGCCAAAAAATCCAAAAAGCTTTTTTTGAGTTTCGAAAAAACGGAATATATGTGATAGTGCCTACCGTCTTCTACCTACATACCAAATTTCAGATCGATACCTTGTTTTTTGGCTAAGCTATAGCGAAAAAACTGTTCAAAAATGATGACGTCAAATTTTCAAACTCAATTTTTGGCACTTCTAGACCTCGTAGAGCAAAACAAAGACCACCATTAGACTCCCCGTGACGAGCTGCATCGAATCGATACCCATTTTATGCAAAATATCAACTTTGAAATTTGACCTAATTTGACCTGACCTTGACCTGACTTTCACCAAAACGTGACCTAGGCTGGCCCCAAAGGCTGCCTAACCCACATAATCGCATTTGCCATGTAAAATGGACCATAAAACATTATCACACGACACTTTCATATTGTGACCCCGATGACCTGACCTCGCTGTGACCTGACCTGGTATCAGTGACCTCAGATAGCAAAGTATGTGTTTGACGAACAATGTACCATCGATGGTTTTCAATAAATTACCAATTTACTCGATTTCACAACACATTTCTTGAAATGCCTTTGAACGGTGAAAATCTGACCTTTGACCTGACCTGTGACGTCATCGGTTTGACCTAGGTCAGTGAAATTTGGTCCCAAGGTAGTTCCCGGGTGGGGCTATCGAACGAACGCCGTTTGGATTTTGAAAATCGGCCGGTAACTTTCCGAGATCTTAGGGGGGGGGGGACGAAACGGCCCCCCCTACGGGTGGTAGGGTCCGCCGGTAGCCCTACGGGGCGCGGGTTAAGGTGACCAATTTTCATCGAAAGGTACGGACTGCATCCAATTAAGGTGACCAATTTTCATCGAAATGTATGTATACTGTATAGGTCAATTAACCCTCGCCCGCACATGGGGGATGGGGGTGGTTGCCACCCCCCCCCCCCAGGTAGTCTTTCTGCTCTGCACTCAACATTTTTAGAGCTAGAAGGCTGATTTTTCGTATAGCTGCTCCTCTATCCTTTCTTGATGTCCACTGAAAATGTCAAGTTTCTGTGATTTTTGGTTTCGGAGATATGACCTTGTTTTTCAGGTCATGTCATGACCCAAATGGCCAATTCTCAACATCTTGCGTTTGCCATGGGCCTTGTGAGCTTTTGACACCCTGATTTCGGCCTTTTTTGCCAGTCTTACCTCTCACTTATCATGGAACATGTTGTTCGACGATGTATAGGGGTCAAGGTCAGGGTCAAGGTCAACCTAGGTCATCTAAGATAATTGCGTTTTAGGCAAGCCGAATTTACTTTTTGTGAAGTTTTTTGACTGCATTTTTGGTAAAAGCTTCTCAAATCATGATTTCATGTAATATGGACCCAAAAACAATCGGTGCACACATCAGTATACACACAGACACACACAGACATACAAACACATATAATTGACCTTGACCCAACTTGACCTGAAATGACCTCAGCAGCAAAATTCTGGTCGGGTAGTGTGACAAAGAGGTTCTAGCTGGCTTGGCACCAGAAAACAGCATCGTCATCGGTATTTGATAAGCAGCGCACTTGATATCCAACGGTGACCCAAAACAGCAACATTTTTTAGTTTGACCTGACCTGGAAGGTCAATGACTGACCTGAGAAGGTAAAACTGGGTATCATTGGATTCGTCTCTTCCCAAAGAATCTTTTTGGTCTTTACCGCTAAGCTCTATCTCCAACAGGAACGAAATGGCGCGGGGGGGTGGCAACCCCCCCCCCCCACCATGTGCGTTCTAGGATGGGAAAATGGCATGTGCGGGCGAGGGGTTATCGAGATGCGATTGCTAAAAACACAATCATTTAGGACCTTGGAGCTGTGACGTCCAAAGAGAGGTGACAAGTATAGCGCATTGTGGCCACCAGTTACTGTCCCCTCTCCTTCATCTTCGCCTCCGCCCTACCTACGTCTCCTTATCGGAACTGCCCCCCCCCCCCCCCCCGCCACTAGCAGGCACAGTACGCCAACTTTATATATATAAGTTCACATACCCAATATACTTTTTAAAGCAAAGTAAAAATAGGTAGGAGAGTTCTTATCGGTAGTGTCGGGGCACGCACAGGGACGCGCCGAGACGCGCTATGGCGGCCGGGGATCATGTGGCCCGGCGCGTGTCAGTCGCCGATCTGAGACGCGGGCTGCGGCGTACTTGTACCGACTTAGTTAACGACTGCTGTTAAAGACTACTTTTTGCTGTTGACTACATTTTGCGCATCAACTTTTCGCGCACCTATTAACTATTTGCTTGTTGACTTTTTGTGTGTTGACTTTTAGCGTGTTGACTTTTGAGCATGTTGACTTTTAGCGTGTTGACTTTTAGCATGTTGACCTTTCGCGTGTTGACTTTTAGCGTGTTGACTTTTAGGCGTGTTGACTTTTAGCGTCTTGACTTTTTGCGTGTTGACTTTTAGCGTGTTGACTTTTAGCGCGTTGACTTTTTGACATGTCGGCTTTTTGTCTATTTGACATTATGTCTTTTGACTTCTTGCGTGTTGACTTTTAGCTTGTTGACTTCTGGCGTGTTGACTTTTTGGCAGGTTGACTTTTTGTTCATTTGACATTTTGTCCTTTGACTTCTTGCGATGTTGACTTTCTGTCTGTTGACTTAATGTCCTTTGACTTTTTAACCGTTTACTTTTAACGTTTTGACTTTTCATCCGGGAATCAGGGTAGGGTAGGGTAGGGTAGGGTAGGGGTAGGGGTAGGGTAGGGGTAGGGTAGGGTAGGGTAGGGGATTGTAGGGTAGGGTAGGGTAGGGTAAGGTAGGGTAGGGTAGGGTAGGGTAGAGAATGGTAGGGTAGGGTAGGGTAGGGTAGTGTAGGGTAGGGTAGGGTAGGGTAGCGTAGGGTAGGGTAGGGTATGGTAGGGAATGGTAGGGTAGGGTAGGGTATATGGTAGGGTAGGGTAGTGTAGGAGTAGGGTAGGGTAGGGTAGGGGTAGGGTAGGTAGGGTAGGGTAGGGTAGGGTAGGGTAGGGTAGTGGTAAGGTAGGGTAGGGTAGGGTAGTGTAGGGTTAGGGTAGGGTAGGGTAGGGTAGGGTAGGGTAGGGTAGGGTAGGGGTAGGGGTAGGGTAGGTAGGGTAGGGTAGGGTAGGTTAGGGTAGTGTAGGGGTATGATAGGGTAGGATAGTGTAGGGGTAGGGTAGGGTAGGGTAGGGTAGGGTTGCGTTCAGTAACATCCTAACTTACAAAGGGCTCGAACAACTCGCATGCATCACCATCATACTTTACAGTTCAATTAAAAGCAGTTACCCAGTTCTACACAAATTATACCAATAAAAATGCAAGTTTCTACACCCAAACTAATGCATCCGTTAATCATACATATCAAAACATACAGTTATCGCGTAAACCTGTACCTCTAGTATTGACAAAACGCATATTGTGAACGGGGATTCAGATGTGCGTCGCGCCTTTCCAAGCATTGTCATATTTGAGCTGTAACACGCTTAAATGAATGGTAGATGCCTTCCTACTTGTTTCATAATCACAGTGTTTCTCGCCGCAAACGCGATGTGACGCAATGCATGATTCAACCAATGGCCGTTCAGCGTAGTTTAGCTTATTTTGTTCGGTGACGGTAGCTCGCTGCCAGGCGTGCAACTACAGCTCTTCTCTCGTATTACGATGGTTGGGAAGGGTCACGAGACTGCTAGCACTTACCGGGGTTACATGAGCAAATAAATGCGTATCAGGAATGGTTTTTCTTCGCCGAGTATTGTGAACCGTTTGTAATACGCATTTACTCTGCTCATGTATCCCCGGTCACTGATGCGCAGGGGGACACTGCCAGTGTACGGCCACAGGGCAGGTCTCCGTGTCTTCGTGATGTCAGGGAGAAGATGTGCACGTGAAAAAGATAAGTTGTGTTTTGCTTAGCCATTTCAGAACATTTTTCGCTAGCCAGGCTCAAACTGACAGGCCGCAGCAAACGCTGCTCTAGAATTTCTCGATGAGTGAGAGTTGAAGGATTGAGTGAAAGCGCTCAGTTTTGACACAAGTGCATCGAACACCGGCCTCAATGCAGGAGCCTGCACGATCATCGAGCAGCGGCTCGAGCAGGACTTGCTCCACCTGACTTGCCACAACATTTACGAGTTTGTTCTATAAAGACATTTTCAGCCTGCCTCGGCCCGTCCAGCGGCCCGGACGTTGTTTTGTTTAAGCGCTTCCATAAAAAGTGGGCGTCTAGATGGAACGAACTACGAAGCCATAAACCTTCAAAAACTGTGACATGTCCCACCTCCACAACCCGCGTGATGCTCTTGCACAGTTCGGTCACATACCCTTGACCGCCAGCACTCACCCGACAACCGTGAGATGCTGGAGCTGGCCATCACTGTCCTCGGTGGTGCTCCGAAACGAGGTATGAAGATCGCTCGCCTCGATATGCTCCATGTGTGCTGACTGCTGGTTGACCAATGCCATTTACGCTATGAAGCTTTACCTCTTTCGAGCACAATCCCGGCTCACTACGACTAAGAAGAAGAGCCTCCAGCCGCCAGCGAATCGTGACCTTTGTGGTAACAACGTAGTTTTCGGCTCGATTCGATGCACCGCTTCTGGCGTCTGCACCAGCGCAAGATCTCGACTTCCTCAAGTCCCTCCTGGAGTACGAATTGGACGAATTGGTGTTCGAATTGGTGTCCAAGGCGACAGCCATTGTCTTCAGCCGTCACCTCTGCAGTATCTAAATGAGAGGCTGGTCGCCCTTAACTTCTAATGGAGGAGATTACGATCGCTGCCACTAAACGTGAGATGGCTGCATCGTTACGAGAGAAGGAGAGGGCCGAGTACCCCTCCCCCCCCCCCGTCGAGCCCATGGTTGAATCTACTATAGCTTCAGTCTCTAGCAAGTCCACGGCAGACTTCGTCATATCACAACTGGCTTCACAAGCTTCTTCAGCATCCTCGGTATATGGACACCGACTTCCTCTTGAAGGATCCGATTCTTAGGAAGGTCAAGCCAATCTACAACGCCGCCATGCGCTACATGAGGTCTCTTCACGCCTCTACGACTTCGCGGAACGAGGCATTTTGTTGATGGCCAGGAAATCGATCTGACCCCCACGAAGGATAAAGACTAACAGCAGCTCCTCATATAGGTCGTCGAGGAGCAAGACGCAAGCATTCTGACATACGCAAGGCATCGTAACTTCTAAGTAGGCAAGACTAGCCGACGAATGATGTGTACAAGTGTTGGCTGATTACGGATGATATCGCTTTCTCTTTTCATGGTGTTATGCAGTAAGTTATGCATACCTTCAAAAGAATTATGTACCTCATATATACCTATATATCTGAGCTTTAGGTGCTGAAACGTTTCAATTAAGTCTTGGCAACGTCCAATGTCATTGCGAACATCAGAAATACACGTGGAAATTAAAATTTCGGCAAAGTTAAAATGCGAACTTTGACCTGGTTGAGCTACCTCTAAATAAACATATTTTCCAAAAATATTTTACACACAACGTTTTCTCGGGTGGTAGAACAGATTGGCTGCCCGTCCCGTTGAAAATTCTCGAAACGAAATTTTAGCCCCGTTTCAGTGCCACCCCCTAATATATATATATATATATATATATATATATATATATATATATATATATATATATATATATATATATATATATATATATATATATATATATATATATATATATATATATATATATATATATATATATATATATATATATATATATATATATATATATATATATATATATATATATATATATATATATATATATATATATTATGGACACTGCGAAGCCGTCACCAGCCCACCAGTGCCATCAGCACACCCGTTACCGACTGTGGGACCGATTCCCTTCTTCCATATCATGATAAAGAGAGTACACGTTCAAGCTTTGTTACATATAAATAGCCGTCACTTTCCCCACGTGTCGGCACCGTCCACCGACCCAGCGGGTCGGCGGACCGGTCCTTGATTGTGCAACCACCTTGTATATAACGCACAGGCACTGGCGAACCCCAATCAGAATCAGAACCACAGTTGCAATACAAGTCTCGGCCCGCTCAGTCGTCTCTCCATCCGCGCATCCGCGACAATGGTGGCAGCGGCGGTCGAGGGGACTTGTGCCCCTCACCACGGACCCCAGCCTCTACATCTGCACTGACATCGCAGACTGGTTAGTCCGTGCTCCGTGACAGTGTATCGCCCCTACGTCGCGTCATCGACTAGGGAGCTGACCATCCTGGACTCGTCATCGTCCAGCAGCACCGTCTCCAGTGAGTAGCTCTGCCGAGCAAGACTATCTGCCCTGCGGCAAGGTCATCAGCTACCCTGGACTACTACGGAGCCCGCCGACAGCGCACGGCTCATCAGCCCGCGCCGTCCTCCTCAGCATCATCGAGTGATGGACACCACCTCGCTGAAGGACTCAAGATCGGAGGAGAGAAGAGAAGAGAAAAAAATATCAACGCTAAATTCAAGACAAATTGGCACCGAAATCAAGAAAATTCACCCATTATGAACTTTTGCTGTATTTTCGTCAAAAAGTGACAGTGAAATTGTGCTGTGAAATTTGTTTTAACTTCGATGTGTTTCAAAAACCGTAGGGGAGAGTGGGGCAAAGCGGCCACCCTAACGTTTCTAACGATGCCGACGCTTGATTTTTAAACTTGGAAAGATTCTTTCTATACCAATGTGATCCCTATTAAATTGTCTTTTATTCCAACTGCGTTTCATTTCCAAAGGCGTTCACATATGGGAGATATTGACAAAACTTTAAACCTATAGCATATTGGCCACTTTGCCCCATCCCTGAGGCAAAGCGGCCACTGGCGACTTCTCAAGTCCCGATATGAGAAACAGAATAGTTGCCTCATGCACGACTAGGGTATTTGATGGTGACAAGGTTTAAGGGAAGATGGATGTTTACTTTGTTATCTTCCCACCTATTGCTAAACAAAGAAAGAATTTTCTTGGAAAAACATTTAATTGCATAATTTGGTAACTCATGTAACCGAAAAGTGGCCAAGATGAATGCATGACGACACATTTGAATATAAATAATGTTTTTATCCAGATGGAAACAACTTATGGCCAATTGGGGGCTGGCCACTTTGCCCCGGCCGCTTTGCCCCGCGCATACCGTCCGAGACAAAAATATTCCAGCTCAGCTATTAGTGGGGTAAAAAGCATTAACATTGGTAGAAGGCATATACGATAACCACGCAATGCATGGACAAAAACGCTTATAAAAATTCCAAACGGTTATGGAATAAAATAACATTTATAAATTGTAAACATAATTGGTAACCTGGCAAGAAATGCTTTTCCGTGTTTCACAGAACAATGGTGATGGGCCTGAAACCCCGGTCTGGCTCATTCGAACGACCGCAAAGAGAAGTATAATTGGAAATCATAAATTGGAACTGACGCCAGCTGTGGAGGGCTAAAACGATGGATGGCCGCTTTGCCCCGGGTGGCCGCTTTGCCCCACTCTCCCCTACTGTTTCATTATCCGTTTTCGTCAGTGTTCTGTCGTTTGTTGCGCTTCATTGTGGTTGCTCACCCCAAAATTCACGGAGAAATTGCAAGTGCGTTTAATTTTTGCCTGCACTTTGCCGTGTCATTTTGACACTAGTAAACGTAGAAAGAGCATACTCTGAACGGTATGAACATTCAAATACGTTAATCGTGGTCAATTCACTGAAATTATATTGTATTGATATTCGGCCAGAGATGCCGAGGGCCATGGAGATGCCCAGCAGTGGCGCAGCCAGGGGGGGGTCAGAGGGTCAGCTGACCCCCCGAAATTTCTTTCAGGGGCCCGCTCGAGAAAGAGAGAGAGAGAGAGAGAGAGAGAGAGAGAGAGAGAGAGAGAGCCCCCTGGGTGGATGGGGCCCGGGCCCCCCGTGGATGGAGCCGGGCCCCGGGCCCTGGGTGGACGGGGCCCGGACCCCCGGTTGGATGGGGCCCGGGCCCCCGGGAGAACGGGCCCGGACCCCCTGGGTGGATGGAGCCCGGGCCCCCCGTGGATGGGGCCGGGCCCCCGGGAGAACGGGCCCCGGGTGGACGGGGCCCGGACCCCCGGTTGGATGGGGCCCGGGCCCCGGGAGAGCGGGCCCGGGCCTCCCGGAGAACTGGCCCGGGCCCCTGGGAGAACGGGCCCTGACCCCCCGTGGATGGGTCCGGGGCCCCGGGAGAACGGGCCCCGGGTGGACGGGGACCGGACCCCCGGTTGGATGGGGCCCGGGCCCCCGGGAGAACGGGCCCGGGCCCCCTGGGTGGATGGGGCCGGGTCCCCGGGAGAACGGGCCCGGGCCTCCCGGAGAACGGGCCCGAGCCCCCGGGAGAACTGGCCCGGGCACCTGGGAGAACGGGCCCTGGCCCCCCGTGGATGGGTCCGGGGCCCCGGGAGAACGGGCCCCGGGTGGACGGGGCCCGGATCCCCGGTTGGATGGGGCCCGGGCCCCCGGGAGGAGAACTGGCTCGGGCCCCTGGGAGAACGGGACCGGATCCCCTGGGTGGATGGGTCCGGGCCCCCAGGAGAAAGGGCCCGGGCCTCCCGGAGAACGGGCCCGGGCCCCAGGGAGAACTGGCCCGGGCCCCCGGGAGAACGGGGCCCGGGCCCCCGGGTTGATGGGACCCGGGCCCCCTGGTGGACGGGCCCGGAGCCCCGGGTGGACGTGGCCCGGGCCCCCGTGTGGATAGGGCCCGCGCCCCCGTGTGGATAGGGCCCGGGCCCCCGGTTGAATGGGGATCGCTAGGGTGACCCGCTTGCTCCGCAACGCGAATAAGGGGTATTTTCGATCGGTGGGCGTTTGGTTGGTCTTGTGTCCGTGGGTCATGTATCCATTTCGGTCGATTGCTTTTTGGCGGCTAAGCATTTTGGTTTGGGAAAAAATATCCATCGCATCGAGGTGCTCGTGTTGCCGGGACCTCGATAGCAGACAGAATCTACGTCACCACATCACGACACCACAACAAACCCGGCCCAAGGCAATATGTACATGTCCCATACAGGGACCGCGGATTCCGGGGGGCAGGGTGTGCAATGGCACACCCTGAAAATCCCGAGGGTGTGCAAACACCTATTTTTGCACACCCACAATTCGTTGTGGGGGCCCATGCGGGGTGCTGAGGGCCCTCACTGGTGCTTAACTGTCCCAAGCCGACGCTCGAGGGCCCCAGCCCGAGCCTGATGGCCCCGTACCGGTGCCTGAAGGCCTAAACAGGTACAGTCGTGTACAGGTTGATGGTCCGCTACTCTTTATCCACCGGGTTCCTATGGCTCAGCATTGGCTTTGGCAGCAGCCGCATGGTACCGGTAGGCTCTGCCGCATGACCCGAGAGTGAAGCGGCACAGCCTACCCACACTGTATGACACCGGCTCGGGTCGCCTGGTAGAGCGATTTGACCGGACGCTGCGTTACACCGGCTGGGGGGAGGGGAGGGGGAGGGGTAAGGGTCAGGCCTGTCTATTTGGCTCGGCTCGGTGGATGAGGCGGGCTGGAGTGTGGTGTGGGGCGGGGGTGATATGGGGAGGGAGTGAGCGGACCTGGGGCTGGGTGTGTGTGGTCACTTGTCGCATAGAACCGATCGTAATCCACCCTCCAAAAATTCGCTTTAGAGATATTCACAAAACCCAGGGGGGGTTCAAACACCCATCTCCCAAGTGGGGTGCGGAAGGACAGGTAAGGGTCCATACGGTCTCCTCATGAATTGCAGCAAAGAAAGAAAACAGACCTGTCACCAAATAATCTTTCTGAAAAGTGGACTAATCGCATAGCCTCGGACACAGAAATAAACATCCAGCACGCCTCGAACCGGGCCTCTCACTACCGGTCAGTTTGACAGTCTAGCACTCCTACGCTGAGCTACACCGGATGGTGGCCACGGCCGGGGCAAAGTCTGGCCGGGCGGGCGGCGGGGCCGGGAGGTCGGCAGCAAAGTCAATGATTTTTTTTGTGGTTTCGGGTGCCGGTCGCTCTAGCTTGGTGGAATGATGATGGATCATTGGCAAAACTTTCAACGTGGAGTCCCGGTTCGAGCCTCATCGGGGCTCCGGCTACTTTTCCGAGTTAGGATCTGAGGCCTCTTGCACCAAACTACCTAGCTAGGTAAAATCGAAAAACCGGTTTCAGAATAAGCTAATCTAACGGTGGTAATTTTTTTTTGCAACAGCCCAATACATAGTCCTACATGTGCTTGCTATTGCACACAAATTGTGACATTTGAAACTTGAACTAGGTATACGATGCAAAATAATCCAAGCATTGGTGCAAGAGGATTTTGGTGCAAGAGGCCTCTGGTTTGATTTTAGTGGTTGCGAGCCATTTATACGGTTTTATATCTACATGTCGATTGTCGATTGATTGATTGATTCATTCATTCGTTCATTTAATACATGTCGACATTTAGCATACGAATTGATGACATCCAGGATCAATCCGATCAATCTACCATTTTCATAAGCGTATTGCCTAAATATCATGCATATATGTGGCACAAGACCTATGGTTGCCTCGATACCGTGCCAAATCACGTTTTGCACAATGCACAAGTAAATTATATTCGCTGGGTCTTCCGTGCATTGTGCTGAGCAAAAACAGGAATGCAATTGTTAAGCGACGCAAAATGTGCAATGCAGCAACTAGCAAGTGACCACGCACACCCGACCAGCCCCCATGGTCCACCAACACGCCCCACACCACTCGCCAGCCCACGCCAACCACCGAGACGAGCCCCTCCCCCCCGCGCTGGTCTGACGCGACAGCTGGTCTACAAAGCGCTCCACCCGGCGACCCGAGCCGATGTCAAACGGCGTGGGTAGACTGTGCCGCTTCACTCTCGGGTCATGCCGCACAGCCTACCGGTACCAGGCGGCTGCTGCCAATGCTGAGCCATAGGAACCCGGTGGATAAAGAGTAGGGGACCATCAACCTGTACACGACTGTACCACTGTTATCTCAGAGGTTATCTCAGGGCCCCACGCCATTTTTGAGCGCTCCCACCGGCTCTTGAGGGCCCCAGGCCGATGCCCGAGGGCCCCAAGTCCATGTCTCGAGGCCCCAGGCAGTATCTGAGTACCTACACGGCTAGCTCAGGGATCCACGCCAGTTTCTGAGGGCCCTAACCGGCTCTTGAGAGCCCTGCCCCCCCCCCCCTTAACCCTCGCCGGCACAGGGGGGGTTGATGCAACCCCCCCCCTAAGGTTTTCGCGAATAACTCGCGTAAAAAGCGGCCGATCGCGACGAAACTTTCAGTACCTTCGCATTGATCAATTTTACACCTACCCTGAAAATTTCATGACCCTGACCCCAATGACCTTCGACCTGTGACCTCTTCTCTGTGACCATGTTTGGCCGAAATCGCGGTTCGGCGCATGTCGGCTCGCATTAGCCGCGCGTTTGCAAGCTTTTCGTGGTTTCAAACGTTCAAACATGTGATTTGATGTTGCTCCCATGCATTAGGGTGGGTGTCAAGGTCACCTGAAGGTCAGGACAGGTCATTGACCTTTGGTGACCTCGGGTGACCTCGGTTCACTTTTTCGAGTTTTACATGTTTCTAGGCTAGTTTTCGGAGCTGAATTCGAATTTAGCAACCATTTGAACATTTACGAAGTAGTTTTGGTGCCTTCGTAACATGTTACGAAGCTGTCCTAGGCGGTTGACACGTATTACGAATTACCCGTCACAACCCCTACCGGTTGACCTGACCTGACCTGACCCGACCTGGTCTAAAAGTTTAAAGACATCATCTCTGATCAAAACTAACACGATATTCGTGATCAGCACCCCGGAAAACCACATAGCAGCCACACTTTACGACTTTCTAACAGGTCCCGATTTTCCCGGTTTTCGGGTCATTGACCTGACCTGGAAGGTCACCCGATGACCTAGGACCTTAAAATTGGGTATCATCGGCTTCCTCTCGTGACGGGCAACACGCTCGTTTTTTCCGCGAAGCTCTAGCTCGATCAGGGGCCAAACGCGAGGGGGGGGGTCGTACCAACCCCCCCCCCCCTCCTTGTGCCGTCGAAGGACTCAAAATGGCCTGTGCCGGAGAGGGTTAACCTCCTCTTGGGGCCGATGCCTGAGGGCCCCCGCATCGGTACCTGAAAGCCCATACAGTTATCTCAGGGCCCCACCCCAGTTTCTGAAGGCCCTCACCGGCTCTTGAGGGGCCCAAGACCGATATCCAAGTGCCTTTGGCCAATGCCCGGGGGCCTCAGGCCGATGCTCGATGGCCCCAAGCCGTTACCCGAGGGCCCATACAGCTATCTCAGGGTACCATGCCACTTTAAGAGGGCCCTAACCGGCTCTCGAGGGCCCCAGGCCGATGCCTGAGATCCCCAGGCTGATGTGAGACGGCCGGCCGATGAGGCGGCCCCCAAGTCAGTTTCTAAGGGCGTCCACGAACGCTGTCTGGTCAAAGCTGATCTCTGAGGGCCCTACGCAGGTTTTTAAGTGCACTCAGCTCCTATTTAGGATCTCACATCGGCCTCTGAGATCGGATGGCTCATGCATGCCGCAGCGGAGCCCTTGCCGGCTTCTGAGGGCCCCGAGCTGATAGTTGAGGTCCCCATGCCAATACTCGAGAGCCCCACACAATAATATCAGCGCCCTACACCAGTTTGAGGAACGCCATTCGGCCAAGGCTGACCTTTGAGGAAGAGCCCTATGCAAGCCTCTGAGTGCCCTCACTTTTTTAGGATCTCACACCACCCTCTAAAGTCGCAGGACTAAAGAAGGAAGCTTCTGATGACCCTCACTAGCTCGGACCCAAATCGATGCAAGAGGACCCAAATCGATACGGTGACCCTTAGAAACCTACCAGAGCAGTCAAGGCGTTGGCTTTTTGGAAGGGGCCCCGACATGGGTGGGTGGCCCAATCGCCACATCTTGCACACCCTACGAAAATTTGAATCCGCGGTCCCTGGTCCCATATGAGCGCGTTAACCCTCGCCGGCACAGGCCATTCCAGCCATTTTGCGTCCTTCGACGGCACAAGGGGAGGGTGGTGCGACCCCCCCCCCCGCGTTTGGCCCATGACTGAGCTAGAGCTTCGCGGAAAAAAAAACGAACGTGTTGCCCGTGACGAGAGTAAGCCGATGATACTCAATTTTAAGGTTCTTGGTCATTGGTTGACCTTCCAGGTCAGGTCAATGACCCAAAAATCGGAAAAATCGGGACCTGTTAGAACGTCGTTAAGTGTGGCTGCTATAGGGTTTTTCGGGGTGCTGATCACGAATAGTTATCATGTTAGTTTTGATCACAGATGATGTCTTTATGCATTTAGGTCAGGTCGGGTCAGGTCAGGTCAGGTCAACCAGTAGGGGTCCTGCCGGGTATTTGTAGTACCTACGTGTCAGCCGCCTCTAGCAGCTTCGTAACATGTTACGAAGGCACCAAAACTACTTCGTGAATGTTCAAATGGTTGCTAAATTCGGATTCAGCTCCAAAAAACTAGCATAGAAACATGTAAAATTCGAAAAAGTACCGAGGTCATCATATGTCAATGACCTGACCTGACCTTCAGGTAACCTTGACACCCACCCTAATGCATGGGAGCAGCATCAACTCACATGTTTGAACGCTTGAAACCACGAAAAGACTGCAAGCGCGCGGCTAATGCGAGCCGGCATACGCCAAATCGCGATTCTGCCCAAACATGGTCTAGGAAAGTAGGTCACAGGTCAAAGGTCATTTGAGTCAGGGTCATGCAATTTCTATAGGGTAGGTGTAAAACTAATCAACGCGAGGGTACTGAAAAAGTTGTCGCGATCGGCCACTTTTTACGCGAGTTATTCGCGAAAACCCTTAGGGGGTTGCATCATCTCTCCTCCCCCTGCGCCGGCGAGGGTTAAAACTTCTTGTGAGCGAATTCACGTAATGAAGAAGGATAAAAGGCACAATCTCCTACAGCAGCCAATAGATGATTTAGGACAGGCACATGGAAATACTTAAATATTGTCCGATAGAAGCAGGCAACAGCTCCGTTTACATAACATATGTATATGCTATGCATATTGCGGAAGGGGCGGCCTCGAAAGATTACGTATTCATACCTCAATCCTCATAGTCACATATTTCTGTTATGGTCAATTCGCGTAGAAATTGAACACCGGGTGATTACCGAGCTATTGTTCTATCAAAATTTTCCGATTCAAACTCGCTCAGGGTTATCGTGTGTAGGTAAAGGGGGGCCCGTTCAGCAGAATGCGTATGAAATATGGAAAGATTCTGAAAAATGGGTGGGGGCCCGCACACTAGGGGGCCCGCTTTGGAGGCGATGACCCCCCCGAAACGAGATCCTGGCTGCGCCACTGATGCCCAGGGACGGTCCCCGCCAAGAGTGCGGAGGGATCGCCCGGTAGTAGGTGTAATTGTCACGAAACTTACTTATCTGTTCATACCATTTTGTGATACGCTCATACGGAAATTTCTTTCTCCGTCAGCTAAACGTTTCCTCTCTTTGTTATGATCGCTTCGGTTCCCTACGCTTCCCTGGGGGAGGGAAGATAATGTGGGACCGATTCCCTTCTTCCATATCATGATAAAGAGAGTACACGTTCAAGCTTTGTTACATATAAATAGCCGTCACTTTCCCCACGTGTCGGCACCGTCCACCGACCCAGCGGGTCGGCGGACCGGTCCTTGATTGTGCAACCACCTTGTATATAACGCACAGGCACTGGCGAATCAGAATCAGAACCACAGTTGCAATACAAGTCTCGGCCCGCTCAGTCGTCTCTCCATCCGCGCCTCCGCGACACGACCAACCAGACCCATCAACACACCCGTCACCGACCCACCAGTCCCAGTTGTTCCACGAGGCTATGTAGTTCGCGACAAAAACACCACGCTCGGCCAAAAAACTTCCGCAAGGAGCATGTGTGTCACCATGGAACGAATGAGGGTCTGTTTGTAGCGCGTCCGGGCTGAATTGTAAGCAGGAAGGATGAACAGTGTTAGCCTTCTTGCTCAGCCGAGGGATCGGGTGCCTCTGTTCGTCCGATCCTCTCGCGACCAGAACTGCAGTAGGTTATCAATACACAACACTACTCCCACTGGTCCTTGGCCAATGGCCATCTAACAATCGACAGAACTGGGCGGGTAAGGGAGTTGATGCCCTCCGTATTTAATATTGATGGGATCGGAACACCCATCGTCTTAGGTGATGATAATGCAACGACCCAGTAGATACCAGCTCCGTGCAGAGTCTGAGTCCGGCAAACAAAAACATGCGGGGGCAAGAAACACAGGCATACAGATTCAATCGCTGGACACTCGCTCTCTATATATACTACGATACTGGAGACATGCGAGGAAAAAGCGCTGGTAATGCGATTTTACGAATGCCAGCTCTTTTAGTATGCTATTTTGACCACACAAATTAGGACGATGATTCGTCCAACATAGGGTACAGGTCGCTTCTACGGACCATTGTAGCCGACCAGGATCATTAGCTTGGATGCCAGCTCGAATTGCTTTCAGTCTGAGACCGTTCGGGAAACATGTCCATCCGGCATCCACTCCTGGCAGTGATCAGCGAACCGTTCGCCTATCTCGTTCACGCCCGTCTCCGTCACGCTGAGTGCACTCGGCTATCCTGAGCGGCAGTGCAGTCGGGATCATCCTCAGGCCTCACAGCCGTGAAGATCAGCCGGCCATCGCGCGGCGGCCGGCGTCCCGCTCGGGTGGTCGTGGCGGCGCAGCAGATCGGTCTGATGAGCTGTTCCGCGTGGCCCGGCGCGTTCCGGTCGCCGACCCGCCACCGGCCCACTTCCGCCGTCGGCAGTGAGCGATGAGACGGACCGGTGCACGCCGTCTGCGTCCGCACCACGCCCGGTAGCTGGTAAACAAGTCCCGGTCTGCCGCGGCCCGGTCCCAGACCCCAGATCCCAGGTCTCAGGCCGTGGCTCGCCACATGCTGCGCACGATAGTATGGATTCCCGCCGTGAACAGAGCGCCTTTGAAACCGACTAATGCTGCACAAAACTCCGACACATATTTATTCGACAACTCAACAAATAACATCAACAGGCAGTACGACTAGCAGCTGCTGTCTCAGAGCAGTTTTCTAGCAGCTGCTGCCCCTGAACAGATCTCACAGCTGGCATCCCTGAACTGTTTGTTCCCTGAGGAGGCCTTGTGGATGGCGTGGGGTCCCTCAGCTGCACTGCATGTATAGAGACCATCAGCGCAGCAGTGGGGCTCCTGGGAGTTCGTGGCTGCTGCGGCGCGGCAGCTGGTCAGTGGTCACACACAGAGTGGTACAGCCCGCAATGCACGCCCGCCGGCTTGTCCCGGCCCAGGTTTCCGCAGGCGATGTCGCCCACCGTCTCGTTACGCTCGGGTACGAGCACGCTCCAGCTGCCCGCCGCCTTGAGGACGTCCCTCTGGGTGACGCACTCCTGGCAGTGGTGGTCGGCGCTCTCGTATCGTCGCAGGCGTTCTCCCAGAGCTGCCGGAAGCTGAAGAGGATGGTGTCGTCGCGGAAGTTGTGGATGCCGAAGCTGCAGTGACACTGCAGGTCAGAAGGGTCGGGTGTCGGAGGGGCCTGGGCCGCGACAACGGCGACGAGAACGAGCGCAACGACGAGCTTCATTGCTGCAGGAGAGGAGGCGGGAGTGATATTTGACCTGACGTTTGCCGTCGTTATATAGTCAGAGCTATCAGTGTACACTGTAGGAGCTGGGACGGGCCTCGCAGCCGGTGTTACTGTGAGACAGACCGCATCCCAGCGACTGTCGGAAAACGCGGAACGCAGGCCTGTCACCGACCGAGACGCGGAGGGCACCGAGGAACATCCCACCGGTTTCCAAACAGAATAGGTCATAATACATCCCTGGGCGACCATTATCTGTAAACGATCACTAAACGTCATGCAGTAGTCCCCTGCCTCCTCCTATCGACCTTGCCAGATCTACTGCAAATTCCTGCATGGCTATTGAATGAGCTCATCCTCGAAATATGTTTACAGGATACTCTGACATGTTATGAGCCAGCTATGTGGAACGCTGCAGAGATGTGCATCGATTGCAAAAGTGCACAGGGTGGATGGTGGGCATTGGTCAGCAATGACTCTTCGCTTTGCTATTGTTTGGCGTCCGAGCAAAACGGTCGACAACAATGAAATAGTTAAATGCGATAAAGAGAAATTCGCTGGTTTTAAAGATGTTTAATAAAAAGGCACAGAAGAAACTATTGATGCGTTGTAACTACCATGAGTTTTAATTAACGCTGCCAACGAGCGTTGTTATTCCGTCACATGGTAAAAATGGAACGGCATCAAATGAAAATTACTTTAGCTTAGTAGGGAGCCACGATGAAGCCACTACCTAACTAGAACCTGGTAAGCATAGTACAGATTGCAAGTGCAGACCTCTTTTTCGGCCAAACTGCGGCAGACAGCTCCGAGCCTTTGTGGTGTGCCGAGGGCAAAAGCGATAGTTCCGCGGCCAGATTGCAGGGGCGTCAGTAGCAGTTGCCATATGTCAGCAGCGTCAAGTAGACCGCCCGCCGCCAAATGAGACACTTGAGGCCGGACAAGACAGTTTCATGGTCCATCCAGCCCTTGACCAGCGACCCGTGACAAGACGGAAGTAAGTTGAAGCCGTTCTCGGAATCTCACAGACGGCTAAGCCCTTCGAGTACCTACCCTAAGCCCTCGGTGACGGCCCGGATGCAGGGCGGTGGCCGGTGACATCAGCTGTCGGGAGCGCGCCTACTCGATAGCGTATCGGTCGGTTGATTGGTGTCCGGGTCGACCACGGAGCGTGGGGTACCACCGGGTGTCGGACAGACAGCGGCCCCCTCGGCAGTTCACGGTGAATTGTTAAAGGCTTTTGTAAGTTGTAACTAACTGCCTTCAGCCTTGTTCCTGATTCGTGTGTATTGTATTGTATTTGTATTTGACAATAGCAGACACTCTACAGCAACGCGTAGCTTTTACGTGTCCTTAGAGATGAATAAAAGAGCAAGACAATGATGTCGCATAAACACACACACAATGACACACACGCACACACAGTACACACAGTCACGCGTACAAGTCATCGCCGAGTAAAAATACGTTTCACAGCTCGTTTAAATGACGCGGGGTCTAGATTTCTCGCGTCTCCCGGCATGGAGTTGAGGAGACTAGCAGCGCGGTACTGAAAACAGCGCTGCCCCGTCGCTGTGCGCACGGCTGAGAGGCGCAAACAGTTGTCCTGTCTAGTCGAACGCTCACCATTCCTAGTGTCAGCATGGGTATGTAAAAGCATGGCAAGCTCGGCGGGTTCTTGATATAAAATGGCTTTGTGAGCAGCGATCGCTGTCGGCATATCACACATTTGCCGAGGCGTGTGCAGGTGCAGGTCATCCCGCGCGAGACACATGGTCGAACTTCTTTAGCCCCGTTACCACTCTCGCGGCAAAATTGACTACTTCAACCTTCCAGGCGGTGGGGGGGCATTTTTTGCCCCCCCCCCTTAGTTTTTTCGATATATCTCGAGAACCGCTGCGCCGATCGTCACCAAACTTTCAGTACCCTCCCGGGAGCAGCTAGCGCACAATGCACGTGGTGACAAAAAAATTTCCAAAGGCTATGATAGGTTGGCCGCTAATAACGTCAGAGTGACGTCATTTTTGCCATTTTCGACCCAAAAAAAGGTTTCGCGGGAAGAGCTGTCAGGCCTACAGCTTTAGAGATACAGAAAAATGTTTCAGACATAAAAGGTGTGGAATTAAAAGGGCTACAAAACTGCTATTTCGGTTTTTCGAATTTTTTGGATTGTGACCCCCAAAATCAAAAAATAGATTTTTTTAAAATATAATAGCCAAAAAATCCAAAAAGTTTTTTGAATTTCGAAAAAACGGAATATATGTGATAGCCCCTACCGCCTTCTATCTACATACCAAATTTGAGATCGATATCTCTTTATTTTGGCCAAGTTATAGCGAAAAAAACTGTTCAAAATTGATGACGTCAAATTTTCAAACTCTTTTAGCAATTCTAGACCTCGTAGCGCAAAACAAAGACCACCATTAGACTCCCCGTGACGAGCTGCATCGAATCGATGCCCATTTTATGCAAAATTTCAAATTTGAAATTTGACCTTTTTGACCTGACCTTGACCTGACCTCCACCAGAAAGTGACCTAAACCGTACCTGATGGTCTTATAACCAACACCATTGAGTTGGAAATGAAAAACTGGCCATAAAACATGCATCGCATAACCTTAGAAAAGTTGGGCTCATATGGTGACCCTTGGTGACCTTTGGTGACCTGACCTGTGACCTGACCTGGTATGACCAGTGACCTCTAATAGCAACATATGTACAAGACAACTGACGCCTTATCGCTGATTTTCGACAAAATGCGTTTTACTCGGTGTTATAGCGCTTTCCCTAGAAGCCCCGTGAACGGTGAAACATTTTATCTTTGACCTGACCTGTGACGTCATCGGTGACCCCGAGGTCAATGAAATTTGGTTTCCTTCGACAAATTTGACAGGGCTATCGAAAGCCGTTTGAATTTTCCGGATCCGTCCAGTAATTTCGGAGATACGGGGGGGGGCAAAAAAAGTGCCCCCCCCCCCCCCCACCGCGCGGACGGTGGCTGGTAGGCCCACCGCCTGCCGGGTTAAGCAGTCTAGTATCGTTTTTAGACGAGCCGTTGCCATACACCGAGATACAATATCTCACGCGCGAGATGACCAGCCCCTGCACAATAGTTAACATCACATGCCGCGGGAGGAAGTGTCTCAGGTGGCGGAGACCTATCAGGAGGAGGACATATCAGTGTGCAATTAGAAGCTGGCCTGAACTGAAGTATGAGTGTTTTCTATAACTATCTTTTTACCAACTGACCCTGGCTGCAGGCGCGTAACCACGATTCTGAAGTTACTGGGGACCACATGGAGGGCCGCGAAGACCAAATATTATATTTCAGGATCAGCCTTCGCCCAAGTGGGGGGGGGGGGTGTTTCTAGCCACACCCGCCAGTTTTTTTTTTTTGCGCGTGTAAGGAAAACCGCGGCGCGCACCGCCGCGAAACTTGGTATGGCTTATGATACCTCAATTTCGCATCATGTGTGAAAATTTTGACACCAGGTCACCTAAGGTCAGGTCACCAGGTAAAGTAAAGTAGCCATGCCTCCAAAAAACTTTGTGACTCTGTCATTCCTACAGTTTTATCCCAGAAGTTTGAAACTCGAGCTTTTGCATGAGGAAATCAGTATGAACAATTCGTATATCTCACAGTTTTCACATCGGTGACCTAATGTTAAAAAAAAATTAGTCCGAACCCTCTGATAGGAAGGACTCACAAGGACAGAGCCACCGCTAAGCGAAGCTTGTTGCGGTGACCCTGCCCTCTACCCTCCGATCGCGCAATTCCAGTTCTATGGCAGAATTTAGAGTCCAAAGTTTAACCCGCGCACCGACGGGGGGCGGATATCCGCCCCCCCCCTGAGGTTTTTCGCGAATAGCGGGAAAACCGCGGCGCGTAGCGCCGCGAAATTTGGTATGACTATTTCCTTATCATTTTTACACATAGTGTGCAAGTTTGAACCTCCTACCTTTCAAGGTCAGGTCACCAGGTCACTTTGAATGACCCAACCTCAAGGAACTTTTTTGCAACTTTGTCACCGTGCCAGAGCTACAGTAGATGTCGGAGGCCTTTGAAAGTCGCAGGATGTTATTAGGTCATTAGTAGCTACAATTTGTATATCTCGGAATTTTGATATCGGTGACCTAAGGTCAGGTCAATTTCGCGACCTCCCCATTATAAGTCAATGGGGGAAAAATCAACTCCCTGTTTTTACCACTAAAACGGGTCGGAATGGCCCCATATACCATACATGACTTCATATACGATCAACCTTCACTACCTTGAGGTCTGTTTTGCTGTTGGGCAGCTGTGAGGTCATGTGACGTCATCAAAGGTCACCAAAGGTTTTTGGCCAATAACTCCGTACAGGAACAAGATACAGACGCGTGGATGGTCTCATTGTGTTCAGCTCGTCAAGACGCATCGAATGATATACATGATGACCTCGAGGTCACGTGACCTGAGGTCAACCTTTGACCTTGACCTTTCGAGGTCAACATATATATCATTCGATGCGGATTGACGAGAGGATCACGATGATGCCCTAAGTTTGTTCATATCTTGACTAATTCGAAAGTTATTCGAGAAAAACTCTCTCCATATCTAGCGCCGCCATTTTGACTTTTTCGACCCCTGTGACGTCATCTTTGACCTGACCTGAAAATGACCTTAGTAAAAATTGTAGACCTTGTCCATGCGTATCCGATGCCGTTTACCGCTTGTCGCTATCTTGCTTCGTTCTCGAGATCTCAGGGGGGGGGGCCGAATCGGCCCCCCCCGCCAGTTTCTTGTCCCGGCGGAGCCCGCCAGGAATAGGGTTAAAATTATTCAGCTGTATTATATCATCCCAGATAGACATATTTTATTTGGATGCTAGCTGTTTAGAGTTGTTTTATAAGGAGCGTCATGAGCGTGGTTTTTGTCTTCCGTGTTTCTAAGCGTGATCGTTTTGGGGGAATTTCTCTTATATAGGTCGCTCTGTGTGGCTTATTTATAATTTTCATGCTGATTTCGATCATTCCTCGTGCCCATCCTACCAGGCCTTTTGCCACTTACACTCATCAAGAAAGGAAAAAACTAGATTTTCATTGGGACTAGGTGTTTTGAGGGTGTAACATATTCAGCGTTCCCATTTTTGGATACTTCCTTGTGCTCGTCAACTATCGGTGATAAGCAGAAAGGTGCTTGACATGTCTCCACCCTCGGCGCGGACGGTGTATATAGGTATGGAAGACCTTGTTGAACATCGCTGAGCGTTGTGAATTACGTAATCCTGCTGAGGGGGGCGTGCCCGCTGCGAGATCAACGGGAATAAAAGCGCAGAAGACCGGGCGAAACATGCGACGGTCTTGCCGGAAAGGTCATCTGATGATTGTTGCGTTAACAATAATTTGCGGCGTTGGACGTGATGCTTGTTAATGAAAAGAGCCCCTGAAAGGCGTCGGTGAAATCGTTCCCAATTTTGGGTACGCCGTTCCCATAATAAGGAACGCTTGCAGCGCCAGTGTACGAGAGCGTTCCCAAATTTGGGCTCGCGGCCCGGATGATGGACTGCTTTACAAATAGGGGAACGATTTGAAACTACGATGGGCCTTACAATATCAAACTCTTTCTCAACAATATTGAGACAAATATCAGGTGGTTCACGATCGTTTTATATTTTTTGGACGTCATTTAACGGTTCTTTTTCTTGTTTTAAATAATGCCTACATGGCGTTCCCATATTTGGGTTTATCGTTCCCAAACATGGGAACGAAAATGCGTTCCCGAAAATGGGTACGCTTGACCATAGTTCCGCCTACTGCTCTGGGCACGAGTTTCAGTATGTAGGTGCATACAGGATAGCTGCGCAGTTCCTTCCCAGTGGGCGGGACTGGTCGGCTGGCACACGCCGGCATGGGGCGTCGTTAGCCTCTCCGAGTTTACATTTACTCGGACTTCTGAGTCTTGCTTTTACTGGACATTGCACCACTGCCCACGTTGTGCGCCTTACACAACATTAGGAGGCGGCTGGCTGTATAGCTGGCCGGGCGGCCGCGGCGGGCCTGCTCCATGGCTCTGCGCCGCTCCCAGGCCCGCCGGCCGCTGCGCCACGTGACGGTGCGATCAATACGGCGGCGGCCGGCGCGGCGTCGCGTCGGCCGGTAAAATTAGAACGCCGCCGGCGCTGCGCAGAGGGGGCGTGGCGGTGACCCGACCGGATATGGGGGAGGAGACAGGAGTGCCGCAATTAGACCGAGTCCAGGTCAACAATCGGCACACACTTTTTTAAAAACGGGAGGAAAATTCAACGTTTTTTTGCTTGATTTTGCAAAACAATTTCACTTCTGGTAGTTAGTGAGCGGCTGCCAATGTAATACAAAGCTGATTAAAGAGGCTGAACAACTTTTCATGGTGTTTAGCGTTACGTGCATTGGGCATTTATGGATCGGGGGCTGAGGTTGGAACGACGGAACCTGCTCAGCAAACTTTGTTAACCCAGGCTTCAGAGTTTGGACAAAGGAAATTCGAATTCATTGAAATTCATTGAGGACGAATTGTATTTCATTGCAACGCAAAGTGAAGTGGACATACAGAACAGATAATAGCTGACTGCTACTCGTAGATACAAGATAGACGCCGATAATTGGGATAGCTCGTATTTGATAGAGACAGAAAATGTGGTCTATGGGCGTCCCTATTCACTGGACACTTGTCCGCCTGTAACGAATATTATGTGATAAACATACAACAAGGCACCAACTACCCAGCCATCAGTCGGCGATATTATCCGACAGCATGCGCTTTCAACTGTCTTCCATTCTTTCTGCCGCTTGATGCCTACATATTTCCTCCATATGCCTGGCATGAAATCATTCGATGACACGCCGCCTCACAGTCTAACAGAGACGTGTGTGCTGTTTTCCGTGGGAGGGCGGGAGCGGTGGGCTGGCGAGGGCTAACCCGTTGGCCACTGATGCCACCCACCGAACCCGCCGGCGCCTGCCTGACACAGACCGACATTAGCTGCCTACTGACCATCGACGTCGATCAACAAACGCTCCCCTATTTAGTGATTGGCATAACTTGCCCCAGTGCTAACATACGTGCGTAGACTTTTGTCAGTCGCGCGGGGAATCGGCGAGCTCTGTGCGTCTCGGCAGTTGGGAGTTGTCGCTGTGCCAACTGCTCACTGATCAAATTCTGAACTGAGCAGTCAGCTCACTGACCAAAGTCTGAACTGAGCAGTCAGATCACCTCTCGTAATGAGGCATCACAAACCACTGTGAATGCTCAGAGTTTGACATTTTTTCTAGCAAATAATGTGGGTGCGATGTCGATGCAACTTTTCGTTGTGGCTTACTGAAATAGCCTAGTCATGCGTTCTACGCCGTGCAAAATAAATCAGCATGGGCAATAGTATCTTCACCTTACGTTAGAATGCGCTGCTCTGCTTCTTCTTGAGCATTCCTTTCCTTGTTTTCCTGCTGAACCGATCTGTTGTTTAGAACTTGTTCTTTTGCTTATGAGAATGCATGCAAATCAATGCAAATTTAGGCCATTGTCTGGCGTGAATACTGATAGTTCAACTGCTCTGAAGACTTTCAACGCAAAATATGTTTTAGTCCAATGTCCATTTGTCAAAATGTTGACCTCTTGATCTGTCAAGTCTGTATTGAAGCGTGCGCTAGTAACAACGGTTTCCATTAGCAGGCATATATATTCAATTATTCGAGATATACATATACGGTAGGCTCTAGATGCCATAATAGTCTTTTCGCCCTCTTGCACCACCAGCAGAGGACTATGTTTTAGCTATGTTAGGCAGGGCATGTTGTCAATCACTTTTTCTTCTACAGAAGCTTCTATCAGCTTCGGGATGCTCGCGCGGAGGCCGGGGAAAGCCACGGCAGTGAGCGGCGTACAGAGCGCGCTGTGATCCGTCCAGGTCTCTCGAGTTGATCTGGAGACAGTTAAGTGTATCCTGGGCTCCCTCGACTGCGGCCTCTCTGCCAGCTCTCTTCAAAAGAAGCTCTCGTTCTTATCCGTCCCATGAGTACCTTACTTGTCTAGTGTCGGGACCGACCTTGCGAATATTCATTGTCATTCGTGACCTGGCACAGGCACAGGTAAGTTCGATTGGATTCATTAAAAAAGAATGAGAAGTGAAATTTCCATGGTCATCGTTCGGTGAGTTGCTTTGCCATTGCCTCGTGAATCCGTCTCACCAGTTGGTACATGCACCGTCTCGACCTCGGTGCATATCGCCCTGCGCCGCCGCCGGCCCCCAGTGACGCCGCCGCCCGCCCGCCCGGGACACAGGGCTGCTTCGGCCCAGTGCTGAGCCTGACGGCCTGCTCGCGCCCCCAGGAGCGCTACCGAGCCGCCTCGCTCGGTTACGAGGACCCCATCAACCCAACGTTCGAGGCCACCTCGGAGATGTACGAGCGCTGTCTGCTGGAGACGCTGCGGCGCATCCAGCACTACAAGAAGTACGGCCAGCCGCGCAAGCTGGCCATCATGGTGGCCAGCCACAACGAGGACACGGTCCGCTTCACCGTCCAAAAGTGAGTGCCGCAGCGGGGAAACTGACGGAAACGGTCCCAACGGCAGTCTACTTTATTGGGATCTGGATGTGTGACAACGTCAAATGCCCTGAACACACTACTTTAGTGTAAAACATATAACCTGTCAGTGCTGGGCTCTGGTCCAGCGACTCATGGCTCTGGTCGGGAGACTCTGCGGTGTTCTTCCTCGTGTTTAAATACTAATAAGTGATGCCTTACAGTCGCAGGACTCACGGTGAGTGGCTTTCAGGTTGAAACTCGTACTATAAACTTATGTACCACTTAATGTCCGGAACTACAGTGACCTATGTAAGTACGTGCCCTGGCCGAGGAATAGCCCCCCTCCCCCCCCCGTCCTCACATCACCTCTGACGAGGAGCTCGCGATTACTCGGGAGGGGTATCTTCACTTCAAAACTGCATATCTTCAAACGCCTCTAACATCTTCAGTTTTTAAGGAATCAAGACGTAACAAAAAGCATAAAGGTGATTCTTCTTTGTATTTCTAAGTGCTATCTCTTCTTTGTCTTTCTAAGTGCTATCTAAGTGCTATCTAAATGTAGAACTTTCATCCGATATTTTTAACTTCTTAAGAATCATTACAAAATTAAAAATTTACAGTTTATCGATATAACAACCTGAATATTTGTTAGAGCAGTAGTCTCGGTGCACCTACATTCTAATTTTTAGAAGAATCGGTTAAAAAATGTAGAAATTATTCGATTGTGATGACGTCACGACATACAAAATTAAGAAACGTAATTTTTAGAAGCTTTAAACCTCGTACGGGAACAAGAATAACACCATTCAATTTGTCGAGAAAAAACTGCAACAGATAGAGACCTTTTTGGATCTTAACAATCAACTTCAAAATTCTACCTCCTTTGCCGTGACCTTGACCCGAACTCGACCTGATTTTTTCCAAATATGGTCCATATCACTAATTAAATATGCTAATTGAATTATGTAAATAAAGTGATGCGTGAAGCATGTGTCGCTTTTATCCTATTCTATATTTCGTCTTTGGTGACCTGACCTGACATTGACCTTGACCTTTATATGAGATCTTATGCAACTAATCTAGTCTTGGTAGCCTAAGAGCACTTTTTGGGTTATCAGTCTCAGTCCATTAGTTTACCCTTGACCTGACCTTGACCTGATCTCCTACTTGGGCAAAGGTGTTTACTCCAAAGATCTGTCTTGTTGAGAGCTTTCGATTGCCGTTTTCCCCGTCTTTCTACGACCATCTGTTTGGAAGCTAGATAGGGTAAGGGAGGGGGGCAGCAGGGCGCGTTTCGCTGAATAGACCGGCGGGATGAGGGTTAGAATTGACACCCTACGTTAAAGCGACATGCTTAATTTCAGATTTTCCCATATTTCTTATTTCCCTTTACGGATTAACTTTAATGCCTATGCCTCCACATCACTCAGGGCTTCATGTGAATAAATACACATTGGTGCCTGTTTTAACGCTCCTTCCCTGACATGACCAGACATCGACCTGAAACTACAGAACTGACCGACCCTGCTCTTTTCTGTTGCATATGTTCCGGGATTTGACGTGTAATAAAAAAATACAGTCAGTGACTACACTTGAGTTTCTTTCCTCGGCCTGACCCGGTGATCTGATCTCAGTTCAAGTCATTATTTATTTATTTCTACTTAGATACGACAAATCCAAGTTTGTACTATGTCCTGGTTACCGATGTTGAATGCTTTATGAAGGCAGGCGTGTGTTCATCCTGATGCGCTGCCGTGACTGCGGAGAATCGTCTACTCACAGAGCTATCGCCGTGCCTTTACAGGATGGACGAGCTGGACATCAAGCGCGAGGACAAGGTGGTCTGTTTCGGCCAGCTGCTCGGCATGTGCGACCACGTGTCGTTCCCGCTAGGTGAGCTCTCAGCTGATCCGAGCAGGTCACGTGCCGTTTTATCGTTAACCCGCACACTGGTGGGACCTTCGGGTCTCAGCCAACTCCGCCATGTGGTAGAGGGCAGGGGAGGAGGTATTCAACCACACCAATTATCTTGAAAACGAAAATTTTTGAATGGTTTGAAACGTTTTTTTAGCATGATTATAATTGTAATTACAGGAAGAAATAATAACCTGCTGCTCATAACTAAAAGAAACCAAAACCAGATCCAAAAAGAAAGTCCAGCACCGAAAATATATTTTGGATTTGTTTTTGGCTTCTCTCAGTTATGAGCAAAAGGTTATTATCAATTGTTTTATGATGAAGACTGAAAAGGCTAACAAGACGGACAAAAAAAAAAACACAAAAAAAACAATCGATAGCCCCTCTGTAGGTAAAAAGATCATTTCCGCTCAGGTCAACGCTGAGGTCACTGGAGGTTATGAAAGGTAAATTTTCCCTTCAATTTCCCCGAATTTGACAGATTTTCGACAAACCAGTGCATATCTCATGAACCAAGAGAGCTACAGCGTCGAGAAAGTGCTTTGTACGATTTAACGAATTCGATTTAGACGAAGGTCTGCGACCGAAATATCAATTTATCAATAAATAATCATTTCCATTTATTTTGTCATTTTCCGAGGAGAAGGTCATATATTATAATGATGCTTCCTACAAGAATAGGTATTGTCCGTAAAAAGCGTCATGTTGGGAGTTTTTGCCCTCTGAAGGATAAACCGTCGATCTGTATGTCAAATCCGAGAGCATATATTTCGGAAAGAGCCCGTCAAAAGACTATCAAATGCGCTTTTCCGCAGCACAGGTACCTATGTTCTTTAGTTCCCGAGTTATGCGTCTACTCTTCAAAAAATGTCGGAATATTCAAAATTTGACCTTTGATGACGTGACTTTGACCTGGTGAGTGGTGACCTGACCTTTGACCGGACCCAAAAAATGACCCAAGTGTACCGAAGTGTATGCCCGGAAAATATTGGTCTCGGAGCATGCTCTGCAATGCAATGATAGGCGTTTTGAACCAATATGGTCCACTTAGATTAGCGAGCCAATAGAAAAATACCAAAAACGGCATTGTTTCAGACAACGGCACTCCGAATGAAGTCATCGAAATTGGTCCTGAACTTTCAGACCATGAGCTCGTCTGCTTTCAGGGGGCCCTGTTGTTCTGTACTGATTCGGTCCCATTGGTCCGAATCGGTCCAATGAGACCAAACCTGACACCCTGTCGACTGATCAGTGGTCAGTGGTCAGTGGTCATTGGTGGCTGGTCAGTGGTGGCTGGTCAGTGGTCAGTGGCGGCGGCGGCTGTCGGCCGGTCAGTGGTCAGTGGTCAGTGGTCATTGGTAGCTAGTCAGTGGTAAGTGGTGACTGGTCAGTGTGGACTGGTCAGTGGTGACTGTCGGCTGGTCATTGGTGGCTGTCGGTTGGTCAGTAGTCAGTGGTCAGTGGTGGCTGGTCAGTGGCGGCTGGTCAGTGGCGGCTGGCCAGTGGTGGCTGGTCAGTGGTTAGTGGTCAGTGGTCATTGGTGACTGGTCAGTGGCGGCTGGCCAGTGGTGGCTGGTCAGTGGTCAGTGGTCAGTGATGGCTGGTCATTGGTGACTGGTCAGTGGTGGCTGGTCAGTGGTCAGTGGTCAGTGGTGACTGGTCAGTGGTGGCTGGTCATTGGTGACTGGTCAGTGGTGGCTGGTCAGTGGTCAGTGGTCAGTGGTGACTGGTCAGTGCTGGCTGGTCATTGGTGACTGGTCATTGGTGACTGGTCATTGGTGACTGGTCAGTGGTCAGTGGTGACTGGTCATTTGTGACTGGTCATTGGTGGCTGGTCAGTGGTGGCTGGTCAGTGGTCAGTGGTCAGTGGTGGCTGGCCAGTGGCGGCTGAGCCCTACTATTGATTAACGATGACGCCGAGTTCGGACGGTGCGTTTTTTGTGGACGGTTCGCGTGACTTTGTATCGGGCGCTCGCTCCACAAATTTGTGATGAGCGCTGATCGACGTCCTGATAAGTTCAATGTCATTGCGGCTTGCTGACCTGCCGCGATGAATATTAATGGTGTTGTTGTACTCGTTATCTATCCCGGGGAGGTGCATTACAGCATTTGTCTACGACTGAAAATGAGCTGCCGCGTATCGATCAATGGCGCCGCCCGGCAGCCGTCACCAGTGCCGCCCGCCTTTAGATGAATTCCAAATAAGCGCTGCTGAGCCTTGTTGTGTGCTGTGCGATAGGTGATTGGAATTCGGATGGCCACCTTTGATAATCAAAACAAGTAATCAATTCACCGAAATACATATATTTTTGCACAAAGTTTCAACTCCACATGTCCTGTCCGATAGATTCGATGTTGCAGATTCACGTTGCGGATTCAAGTTGCGGCTGCGGACCCATGTGCTGGGTGCCTGCCTGGATCACTGGTCCGGGGTGGTCCGATGTGACCTGGCACACTGGTCCGGTGTGGTTCGGGGGTGGTCCGGTGTGGTTGGTCCCGCTCAGTGGTCCGGTGTGGTCCGGTGCGGTCCGATGTGGGTCGGGTTTGGTCAGGTGTGGTCCGATCCCAGCCAGCCATTCCAAATAGGACCAATTGGGGCTTAAAGTGGGGTACCTGGACAATGTGTGCATGGGCTACATCTGGCCTTGCCATGGGCTTCATCTTGGTCCCAGATGGGCTAAGTGGGCTAACTTTACGTACTAGACGTCAGAGCACTTCGAACACGAGACGGCGGGCGCAAACGCCCTTGTCCGCTCCGGATGAAGCCAGCACCTCCACTCCACTCCTTAAACTCAGAGTGAGACAACATGGAGTAACGGAGAATGTGTCTGCACTCTACAGCATGCATACCTATCGTTACTTTGTTGGTTTCAGCATACCTATCATTACAATTTACAAGCTCTTCTCCTTTTTCACAACAGGTACATACGCGTAAAAGGTTCTCGTTTCTGTTCTCTACCGGCCACCGGCCGCCTACTTCTAATGGTAGCGTAGTTAAGTGGTTGGGGTCCCCGAATCATGTTGCAATAGTTCTTCAATTCGTATTTATGTAGGGAGGGATCAAGTTAGAGACAAAAGGTACGCAGTTCTCACACGTGTGACCACGTGAACTGGGAAAGTCCATATGGGTTCAATACGGGCCCCAGCTGAACCCACATGGGCCCCGTCTGGGGTGCCCAGATGGGACCCAGCTGGACACCCATGACATGCCTATCTGGATCCGTGTTGGGCAGCCCAGAAGGGCCCCAGTTTGGTGCCCACTTGGGGTCCTACTTGGGAAGACTAGCTGGGATGTGGTCGGATATGGTCCGTTTCAGTGGTCGGAATAGTCGGGTGTGGTCCAGTGTGGTCCACTGTGGTCCTTTGTTGTCTGTTGTAGTCGGCTGTGGTCCGTGGTCGGCTGTGGTCGGGTGTGGTCGATTGTGGTCCACTGTGGTCCAGTGTGGTCGGCTGTGGTCCGGTGTGGTCTGTAGCGGTCGGCTGTGGTCCAGTGTAGTCCGTTGTAGTCGGCTGTAGTCATGTGTGGTCCGGTGTAGTCCGGGTGTGGTCCACTGTGGTCCAGTGTGGTCTTCTGTCTGTTGTAGTCGGTTGTGGTCCGGTGTGGTCCAGTGTGGCCGGCTGTGGTCAGGCGTGGTCCGGTGTGGTCAGGTGTGGTAGGCTGTGGTCCAGTGTGGTCAGGTGTGGCCGGCTGTGGTCCGGTGTGGTCCGGTGTGGCCGGCTGTGGTCCGGTGTGGTCCAGTGCCGGTGACCAGCGCTCGCCGCCCCGTCTGTGCCACAGGCCAGGCGGGCTACTCGGTCTACAAGTACGTGCCGTACGGGCCGATCGACGAGGTGCTGCCCTACCTGTCGCGGCGCGCGCAGGAGAACAAGGGCATCCTCACCAAGGTGGCCAAGGAGCGCAAGATGCTGAGGAGCGAGCTGCTGCGCCGGCTGGTCTCCGGCCAGCTGTTCTACAAGCCGGTGGGAAACTACACACCGGTGTGAGCGCAGCGCCGCCGCGCCGCCCGTACAGGCACTACTAGTTGCATTCGACACCGGCAGCCGGCGCTGCCGTCGAAGTGGCTGTGATGCTTTGGAATCAATGGAATTCAGGAATACTCGTGGCGCGCGTCGCGCAATAGAGGTTCACTTGCGCGTGCAGTTTCTCGTATATTATGTGACGTCATTGTCTGTATGTTCATATGTTTATTTATGATCGCATTACTTGTACAGCCAGTCACTTGCCAGCTGATTAATGGCCTCGGTAGAGAATGCGGGTCGAAATCTTTGATGTGATGAATGTCGGCATAAGCGCGGCTCCCCCAGTGTCTGTGACATTGTCGATTGCTTGCACTAGCCGGGTAGCCCGTTTCTAGCTTTATGGCTGGAGAATTAGCTACGTTACACGCCGGGGTCGCTCGGCGGCGCGGGCGCCTCGGCTGCTGTGCCGTGTAGACCGCACCCATGTGCTTAGCCTGGCGCATAGCCGGCCCGCCGGCCGCCGGTGCCCTGTCACGGGCCGAGGTCAGCCCCCCAGGCGGCGGCATTTCTGTAGATATGAATATATCGTATATCGAGTGTGTCGTCTTTATCACAGGCGTGCTACAGTTGCAGATTACGATGGGTGACTGCACGGCTCATCGGCGTCCGTTTGACCCCAGGCAGCGAACAGCGCATGGCGCGGCCACCCGCACCCACTTGGAAACGGGATCCGCAAACTTTCGGAACACTTAGTAGGGTTTTTTACCTTTCCGGGTCAACTTGTTTCAGTAGTGTTGTAACGTTCACTCGACTGGGACACAGAAGGGGGTGGAACGCCCCAGTCTCCGGAGCGCCTGTTAGTAGGTAGGTGTCGGGTCTCTAGTCGGTCAATCCCGGATACGCTGTGGCCTGAAGACATCCAATGTCGTTTGTCGATCAGACAGCCGGGACAGACGCAATGCTGGGACAGATACGCCCCAGTCTCACCCGCCAACCACCAGTCCGTCGGGACGGCGGCCCGGTGTATTGAGCCGACCGGCTCTGGTTGGCAGCCGCCTGGGGGCGTTTCGGCCGCGCACTCAGTCAGCCTGCATCGGCCAGTTCACGGACGGCTGGCCAGCCCCGCCACGGTCAGGCCGCCGCTCCGCTAGACTGAGTGAGGGACAAGGTCGGACCTCGCGGCCCCGGCGCGGAGCCGCTGGCCGCCCGTCTCCGCCCGTCCCCAATCGGCCCTCCGCCATTTCGGCTGCAAACACTGCGCCAATCGCCTCGCGATACGTGTATTCCAGTCTCTGAACTGCGCTGCCGGACAAAAACAGTCGCATTACACACAGAGCACTTCTAGTGCGCCGACAGCTGAAGGCGCACTCGCACCGCCCAATAAACTTTATAAAATGCAACTATACAGTCTTACGAAATCATACTGTTCTATCAATCACGTAACAAGTGTTTGAAATAGACATGATTGAATCACAAATCATTGCCGTTCACCATATAGCCTCCTTGTTCATCCATCAAGTCTCAAAACAACCCTAGGTAATAAAGTAATCCAGTGATGTGCGCGCGGCCCGCTGTGACCTGCAGAGATGCAGAGGCTCTACGCTGGCAGCCAGCGCCGAGCGTCGGCAGGTCGGCCGGTCAGCGTCACAGCGGAGCCCGGGGGCAGAGAGAGAGAGAGAGAGATAGAGGGGACAGAGTCGCGGCGCTACCAGACTACCAAGCGGCGGCGCACACTGGGGGACGCAGAGGGGAGCGGCCCGGGGGAGGCCGGGTGTGGTGCCGGCGGGCGCGCGGCGCGGCGCCGCCCTTCAGTACTGGTGGTTCTTGATGAACAGTCCCTCGTCGGCGGCAGCGCCGACACACGAGCCGGCCACGTACTGGCCCTGGGCCGCCTCGCCGTTCGCCTGTACGGAGGGGGGGGGGGGGGTACCGAGTCAGATACAGGCCGAGGGGCAGACACGATACGACACAGACATATGGAGTCTGATCTGACACGAGACGGTACGGTCAGAGTAGTGTCAGACACGAGACGGTACAGTCGGACACCGGTCACAAACACTACCGAAAGTCGAACGTCAGCCGAAAGTCGACACTGGTACCGCCACGGCTCCGAGTAAGACACGGAATGAGGGACGTGATACGTATTATTTGAGCAATCTGCAGTAGAAGTGACTCATGTAAGTGGTAGACTGATAGTTAATTGACCCAGCATCCAAAGGCATGGCCACTTATTCATAGACTAGTCCAAATGCAAAACGTCATGTAAATGCACTATAAGAAAGTTAAAACTGCAACTGTCCTAAGACAGTAACCAACCAATGGAAGGTCAACAGTTGAATACAGGCGCGCGTGTGCGCCGATTAACCCGAGTGGGGCTGTTTACCCAGGGACCGCCGTCACAGCACCTGGGCGGGACTGTTACCCGGGGACCGCCGTCACTCGTCACAGCACCTGGGCGGGACTGTTACCCGGGGACCGCCGTCACTCGTCACAGCACCTGAGCGCGCCGGCGGCCGCCGCAGAGTGGAGCGCCTAGTAGGCGTGCGCCTTGACAAAGTTGCTCTGGGTGGCTGCCAGACTGGGGATGGAGCCGGCCGCGTACTGGCCCAGGCTGGCCAGCCCGTTCGCCTGCAGACAGGGGCGGCGGACGGATTGGGGCGGCGAGCCACACACACACACACACACACACACACACACACACCACCACTAGCGCTGGCTGGGAGCGGCCCATACTTACCGCGCCGGCGCCGCAACCGCAGCAGCCACGTAACATGTACAGCACAAACTGGGCTGGAACTAAAAATAAACTGCAAAAGCAAAATACAAGATTGCAGGCAGCAAACAGGGCATCTAAGAAAAGCATTGCAAGCAGTAAAATATCTACCGAAACGTAGTATTGAAATAGGCAAAACAAAACACAGCAAGGGTATGGCACGCAAATAAAAACGTTAGCCAGTAAGCGCATGGCGTGCTAGGTACAGCTGCAGCGGGGAGCTGCCGCACACCATGCGGCGCTCACCTTGGCGCGCTTGAGCAGCTCCTGCTGTCCGGCGGCCACGTTCTCGTCCTTGCCGGCCCAGGCCTTCAGCACGGACGCCTGCAGGGCGCGGCCGAAGCTGAACGTCAGCGCCCACGGCTTCTTGCCCGCGAAGGCGTTGATGGCGTTGAGGTGGACGGAGGCCTCCTCCTCGGTCTGTCCGCCGGACAGGAACGTGACGCCCGGCACGGCGGCCGGCATGGTGCGCTGCAGCGCCGTCACCGTGGCGCGCGCCACCTCCTCCGGCGAAAACTTTTTGGCGCACGACTGGCCGGCCGTCACCATGTTGGGCTTCAGCAGCGTGCCCTCGAGGAACACATGGTGGTCGTTGAGCGCCTTGTAGACGAAGGCCAGCACGGTCTCGGTGACCTTCTGGGCGCGGTCCAGGTCGTGGTCGCCGTCCGGCAGCACCTCCGGCTCGACGATGGGCACCAGGCCGTTCATCTGGCAGATGGAGGCGTAGCGCGCCAGGACGTTGGCGTTCTCCAGCATCGCCTGGTAGCTGGGCGTGTTCTGGCCGATTTTGAGCACGCAGCGCCACTTGGCGAACTGGCAGCCGTCGGCCTTGTACTGGGCGCAGCGCTTGCCCAGGTCGTCGAGGCCTGCGGCAGGGAGGGCGGACGCCGTCAGCCGAGACACCGGGAACGGCTGGGTGCACAGCGGCACTGGCACATACGGGCAGTCGCACCAACTTCACTTCGTCGTAAATACGACCACGCTCTCATTCCCTCCCACCGCGCGTGGCTTGCCGGCCGCGCGGCAAGTCGGGTAGCGGGGCGCCGGCGGTGCCAAAACAAGGCGTTCCCGCCCACGCGCAGCGGTTGAATTCTAGACCATATCCACACCCGCACGCCAACATGGTCGCTTTAAGCCGTTTGGGGAACACTAATAGTCAACATTTTTCGTAAAATGAGCATCGTTGGAACCGGAAAAGAATACGACACCACAGGAACCATGAGCCCGAAATCCGCATAGTGAATACCTTTCCCTAATTCGTTTATTTTCAACAGCCCTAGTGGAGATCACTCACCCTGTGTGGTACCCTCGCCCTCGGAGCCCATCAGATCGACCACGCCCTTGTCGACCTTGATGCCGGGGATCATGTTGCGCTGCTTGAGCAGCTCGACGAAAGGCGTGCCGTCGTCCGCCTTCTGATACAGGGTCTCGTGGAACAGGATCACGCCAGAGATGTTGTCGCCAACCACCTTATCGGAGGTAAACAGTAGCTGCGGACGGCAAGGAGCGGGCCGTCACACGGGGGCCACAGTACCGCACAGGGCGGTCACACAGGGGCCACAGTACCGCACAGGGACGTGGTACCGCACAGGGCGGTTACACAGGGGCACAGTACCGCACAGGGACGAGGTACCGCACAGGGACGGGTGGTCACAAAGGGACGGGTGGTCACCCAGGGCCACGGTACCGCACAGGGACGAGGTACCACACAGGGCGGTCACTGGGAAGGGCGGTCACAGGACCACGGTACGGCAAGGTCAGCTGCGGAATGAGGACGGTGCCAGCCGTGTGTGTGTGCTTGTGTGCGTGTGTCCTCCATCTGGCACATCATGCACTGCCAGTTGGTGGGTCAATGCGCAGATACCTAATTAAACTAAAAATAACGTGTACTTTAATTCGGCAAGAAACATATGGTGTAGTTTCCAGGCGGACCAAAACACGTCAAACAGGACTGGAAACACGACGCCAGGCCCATTATAACACAGAACAGACAGACATGGCGGTCATCCTTGCTCAATCTCACGTACTCTTATTTGTGAAACAAATGTTGGGCGATGGAATGCTGGGTCACAGTGAAAACGATACCCACGCCGCCCATCGAGTCAACATTTAAACACGCCAGCCCGCGTGACGTTGCCAGTCAGGGGCCAGAGCCATGTGGCGTTGTTTATAGGAATGTCGACAGTTTCTGCTCTGGTTACTGTACGATTGGTTGCGTAACAGCTCCTAAGCTCAGTGACGTTCCAAACGAACCAGACGAAGTCTGGGGCGGCAGTAAAAGCTACCGTTACCGACATGGAGTCCATGTGCCTGACCGTCGACACGGTTAGCTATCGTGCGACAAACCGCACCGGGTGAGTGGCGGCACGGGCTACGGTAGCTGACTGACACCAGTCGCAGCGGGGCGCCCTCCCGAGTCCCGGCCCCGGGCCACAGTGATGCAAATGGGGTTCACGAGTGGCCATAAATACCGAAAAGGCCCAAATTTCAAGTTCAACTAATCGAATAAATCGTAATATGGCCAGTCAGACAAATGTTTGGGGTGTCTGAAAAAACATGATTTTCATGTTTTTGTCAAAACCGGCCTCGTGTATGATTGTCAGAAGTCGTGACATTTTCTATGTCGTAAAATAACTGTCAGATACTCGCAACTTCAAACGCCGCTAGCGTGCGTTCATTTCATACAAATGGCAAAAATTATACATGGCCATGATCCCCAGAGTCTCCTGCTTCTAATGCAGGGTCACAAAAAGCCGTATCTCTTTTGGTTTGGCGTTGACATAACTATTTTTCATCATGTTGCAATCGCAGTTTTTTATTTAAAAATATTTGCTTTCGTTTCACCTACAGCAGTTTACACAGTGTGTGCCCGTTAGTGCACCATACCATAGCATTCCCTAATCATTTCTGAGTCGCACTGTGAAAGAATGAAGGCGGTAGCTCAGGGCTGACCGGCGCTACTAAAGTTTTCGTCCGTTGCGGTCGGGTGCCGCGGCGCGGTGGGCGGCCCGGGCGGCCACAGCCGGGGTTCGTCGGTGCATCCCTCTGCTGTTCCTAAACGAAGTGTCCTAGCGCCTCGCGACAAAAACCACCGGATTGTTCTTGACAACATCTCGAGAGTGAGCATATTACTTTTGATTAAGGTCAATATTTGGCCTACTTATAGCAGTTCAAAGTTAAACGTCTGTCGAAATTGCAATCCGCGGTGAAAGCAATCCGCCCTGACCGCGACACCCGACCGCGCCGGAGAAAAACTTCAATAGCGCCGGTCTGCCCTGTGCTAGCGCCTTAATTCTTTCACGTTGTGGCTCAGAAATTATTAGGGAATGCTATGGTATGGTGCACTAACGGGCACACACTGTGTAAGCTGCTGTAGGTGAAACGAAAACAAATATTTATTAGTAAAAAACTGCGATTGCAACATGATGACAAATGATTAGATCACCGCCAAACCAAAAAAGATGCGGCTTTTTGTGACCCGGCATGAGAAGCAGCAGGCCTTAGTGATCATTGCCATATATAATTTTTGCAGTTTGTGTTAAATGAACGCACGCTAGCGGTGTTTGAACTTGCAAATATCTGGCAGTCCTTTTACGACATAGAAAATGTCACGACTTCTGACAATCATACACGAAGCCAGTTTTGACCAAAATATGAAATCTATATGATTTCAGATGCACCAAACATTTCTTTGCTTAGCCATATAGCGATTTACTCGGTTTGGTAAACTTGACTTTTAGGTATTTATGGCCACTCGTGAACCCCATTTGCATCACTGTGCGGGCCCCGGCGCCGCCACCCGAGACCCAGCCACCGCGGCACCAGTGACGCAACGGCGCCGTCGCGGCTCCCGCGCCCGAGCGGCGGACACACCCCCAACGGCCGCCAATCGGCAGCGGCCCGGCTGAACACACCCCCATCTGAGCCGGGTCGGGAGACGGCCGGCAGTGCCGGGCCGGCCGCGGCTCCGGGCGATACGGAGACTGGTCAGATGGCCCCGGTCGATACACAGACTGGTCAGCTGGCCCCCCGGTCCATACAGACTGGTCAGATGGCCCCCCGGTCCATACAGACTGGTCAGCTGGCCCCGATCGATACAGAGACTGGTCAGCTGGCCCCCGGTCCATACAGACTGGTCAGCTGGCCCCGATCGATACAGAGACTGGTCAGCTGGCCCCCGGTCCATACAGACTGGTCAGCTGGCCCCGATCGATACAGAGACTGGTCAGCTGGCCCCCGGTCCATACAGACTGGTCAGCTGGCCCCGGTCGATACAGAGACTGGTCAGCTGGCCCCGGTCGATACGGAGACTGGTCAGATGGCCCCCGGTCCATACAGACTGGTCAGATGGGCCCGGGCGATACACAGATTGGTCAGATGGCCCCCAGTCCATACAGACTGGTCAGATGGGCCCGGGAGATACAGACCGACATAAGGCTGGAACACAGATTCCAAGCCTGCAAATCGCGTGTTGGCATCTACCATTGGAATACATGGCGCATATTTTCTGCCCCCAACAGTCAACACCCAGCAAGGCATCCCAGCATGCCGACCGAACGACACACGAATTCCGATGGTATATCAAATGACACAGGACCTAACCTGATACCATCGCCTGAAATCAAACCAGTGAGCGTAGCGAAGACAGCACCACCAGCCAACACCTTTTTCACCAGCAGTGTCCCAAAATTGTATTTAGGCTAAATAGGCTGAGTGTTATAGAAGAGGGAAATCTTCCTCGCCACAAAGGGGGATAGGTACGAGTGAAACTGCTGGTCAGGTATAGCCCAAAAGAGTGAAAAAAAGGATCAATAGCATGGATTTACATACAAAGGCGGTATATTGTATGAAGTAAAACGACCATCCACGCAAATGCTTTCTCTCGGTAAAATTTGCAGCGGAAAATGGCTCTGAAAAGATAGAGGTGGGAAAGGAAAATAATTTTTATTCGAGTGTCTCTTAAAGTTCCTTTGAATTTGAATGTTAACCCGCGCCCCGTAGGGCTATCGGTGGACCCCACCACCCGTGGGGGGAGAGGGGTGTTTCGCCCCCCCCCCCCCAAGATCTCGGAAAGTTACCGGCCGATTTTCAAAATTCAAACGGCGTTGGATAGCCCTACCACGGAACTACCTTGTGACAGAATTGCCTTGACCTCGGTCCAACCGATGAAGTCAAAGGTCAGGTCAAAGGTCAAATTTTCACCGTTTACAGGCATTTCAATAAATGTGTTGTAAAATCGAGTAAAATACATGCTATTGAAAATCATCGATAGGGGAATGGTCAGTAGAACACACATTTTGCTATTTGAGGTCATTAATATTTTTGTCATTGATATCAGGTCAGGTCACAGAGTCGCTGAAGGTCGCTGAAGGTCATAGGTCGCTGAAGATCACCATACGAAAGTGTCGTGTGATACATGTTTTGTGGTCCATTTTACATGACAAATGAGATTATGTGGGTCAGGCAACCTTTAAGGCCAGTTAAGCTTATGTTCTGGAGCTTATGTCAGGTCAAGATCAGGTCAAAAAAGGTCCAATTTCAAAGTAGATATTTTGGCATAAAATGGGCATCGATTCGATGCAGCTCGTCACGGGGAGTCTAATCGTGGTCTTTTTTTTGCGCTACGAGGTCTAAAATGGCTAAAAATTGATTTTGATGATTTACTTCATCAATTTTGAACAGTGTTTTCGCTATAACTTTGAAAAAAGATGTATCAATCTTAAATTTGGTATGTGGATAGGATGACTATCATATGTATTTATTGCGTTTTTTCGAATTTCTAAAAACTTTTGGGATTTTTTGGCTATCCAAAAAACACCTTTTTTATTTTTGGGGATCAAAATCCAGAAATTCTAAAAATCCGAGATAGCAGTCTTATAGCCCTGTCAATTGTACACATTTTATGTCTTGAACATTTTTTCTATCTTCGAAGCTGAGACAGCTCTTCCCGCGAAACCTTTTTTGGGGGTCGAAAATGGCAGAACATGACGTCATTCTGACATCATTTGCGGCCAACCTATCATAGCCTCTGGAAAACATGGTCACAATGTGTAAAATTGATGCCCGGAGGGGTCCTGAAAGTTTGGTGACGATAGATGCAGTCGTTTAGGAGATCGACGGAAAAGGACAGGGAGGCCGTTTCGCCCCCCCCCCCCCCACGGGGCGCGGGTTAAGATATGAAGCACTCTGAAATGGTTATTATCTCACTTCTGTTTGAAAGCATGGGACGTCACGCCGGCGGGGGGGGGGCTGTCACAGCCGGCTGGCGGACCCTGTCACGGCCGACAGACCGTCACGATGCCGCCTCAGCCCACCGGCGCGGCGCAGCGCGTGGAGCGGCTGGCGCCCGGTCCGCCGCGGGCGCACATCGCCCGCACCAGAGGGACTTTCACTAGCCGACCGGTCGGCCCCAGCCGGTCCGATCGCGCTGGCACTGGGCCAGCCGCACCAGCCGGCCGGCATTACCAGCAGCCGACACAGCGAGCCGAGCCCCGCCACCGGCCGGGACACCCAGCTCTGGGACGCTGGCTCCAGACACAGCCATCAGGCCACCTACCTGGCGGTACTTGCGGCGGTTCTCCTCAGTGTTCTCCACACCGATGTTGGCAAAACGCTTGCCCATGGTGCCGGTGGACTCATCAGCAGCCAAAATTCCCTTGCCAGGAGCGACAATAGCATTGGCAATGTCTGCCAGCTCCTTCTGCAGCTCAGCAGATGGGTAACTGAAGTAGGTGGTCATGATGCTGTTGATGATGTGGTACCTGAAAGACAAAGGTCAGGACACTGTCAGGGGACATATACTATATTAAATTTGTGACAAATACAAAATAAATTTCTGAAAACCAGAGCCCCAGCCAGGCCAGACTGCACTGATTGACTCATTCCAACCCATGCAAGAAAATTCCACATCAGAATCAAGTATGACAGGGCTAATTTTAAATCCTTCAATATAAACACCAGTGGCAGTATGTACACTGTGGTAAGAACAATGGAAAAGCTGAAGGCCTCAATGGAAACATGAAGTCTCACTACCTATGTACCAGCAAAAGTTGAGAGTAATCAGTAACATATGTAGGTAGTATAATCATGCTCCTTCACTAGGGTAAAAATAGGAATAATGAATACCCACACAAAAAATGTGTCAATGTACAGCCAACTACAAGAGGTCAAGGTAGGTACTTCATGTAGGTACTTCATGACAATATAGCCTGTGATCATGATGTTGATGGCTGACTGATAGGTGATGGCACAAGCAAGCATATATTGAAATCCAGTGTGAAAAAGAGCCTAAGCATGATCCTAAGAAATATGAGACCTGGCCAAACCTTATCCTAATTGCTAGCATTTTTCACTGGACAGTTGGACCCAATCCTATGCACATACTATATTTCAACATGCCTATCCACATCACAAGCACACCAGATCCACTGATGTCCATTGTCCAATACCATCATAATCAGTACCACCCATTACCCATTCATTAGGCCATTTGTCTATCCCACACTCAAGGAAATCGACAACACAACACATAATTCTACCCACAATTATAGTTTGTTTATTGCTAGCTGAATTACTGAGATAACTGGTTGGCGTACATTGATTTGACCAGATTTCACAGATCAATTTCATCAAATTTATTTACTATTTCACAGACTCATAGCTCGTATTTGCCAATACCTACAGCCCCACAGGGATAGACGACTTCTCAGGAATTATGTCTGAAGTAATTAATGAATTGCACACACTGCCTTTGACATAATGCTACATCGCCAGTGTTCAAAACTTATTTTGAACATATTATTCAAATCTCCAATACAATGTGCACTAACCAGTTTTCAGTAATTCAGCAAGCAATTCTGGTGCTGTGTTCAAAGAGACGTTTACAGTGAGGGGCAAACTTAAAATAAACGAACTTTAACACCAAAGTGAAAGTGGGTCATAAAAACAGGTACAGCAACCATGCAGGCACAGTGATTAGATCTACGCTGTCACTCCCTTACGATTTGCTGTGGAGACAGTGCCGTACGTCCTACCACGCGCAGGTCCTGAGCGAGAGAGGAACAGTACCCGAGATCTCCAGCGTCCAACAGCGAATCGCGAGACTCGAATCGGCCCAGCCCCCAACCTTTAGAAGGCAGGAAGGTCAAATGAATAGAGGTGGAGCAAATGACCTAGAGCTGGGCCACATCACTGACAAGACCCCGGAAACAATAAGCCGTCAAGTCAAAACATACAATTTATGTTTAATATTTATGAACGTAATGTAGCTAACAATCAATAAAACTCCATTTATTGGCTAAACCGACTATATTCAGACCAAAATTTTTGGTACTCAATTCAAAAGTACCCAGTACTTAAAGGGACCCTCCCACCTTCAAAAAAGTTAATGAATTGGCATGAAAGTGATGTCGCTCGGTTCAGAAAGAGCAAAAACGAATACCTACCAAACTTCATCGAAAAATATTCACCGGTTTTCAAGATATTAGACTTTTACTTTTGTTTACTTTTTGGGATCTCCGCTGTTCCTAGCGACTTTATTTGAAAGTGCGGCATTTGCTGCGCGCAAAGCAGCATATACCACCGCGTGCTACAAAACGTTTTAATCAAACATTTAACGGACGTTCGAAAGCCTGATGACGTCATCAGATCCCCGTAATGGTTAACCCGCGCCCGGCTGGGGGTACTGGATTTCCACGCCCTGCTGGGGGGGGGGGGGGGGTGTTTGAACACCCCCCCTTCTAACTCGGCTCCTGGGCCACGTAGCGATACGCGGAAGGCGGCGTTCGAAAGAGCGTCAAAAATAATGAGGAAATCACTTCGGTCAATTTTTTGGTCAGGTCAAAGGTCAGGTCACCAGAGGTCATTGAAGGCAAATTTTCGCCGATTTCCAGGTCGAATGTCGAAAATTTCCAAGAAGCCAACGCATAACTCGGGAACCAATAGAGCTACAGCGCCGCGGAAAAGCGCATTCGATAGCCCTATTAACGCCCTTTCTGAGTAATTCTCTCAGATTTGACCTAACGTCAACGGTTTTGCCTGCAGGGGGCAAAAACTGCAAAAATAGCCGATTTTTTTCGGAAACAGTTTTTCTGCAATAACTTTTGACCCAAGCATTGTACGAGCTTACTTTTACCGGCATCGTGTTCCTCTCGTCAAGACGCATCGAACGAACTATAATTTGACCTTGAAAGGTCAACTTGAAAATTTGACCTCAGGTCAAGGTCATGACCTGACCGGAAAGGGTCATGTTGCATATCAGTCGATCCGTATCGTCGAGCTGAACACATCTAAGGCGTTTTCATCGCTCTAGCATGCCTCTATCAAAAGTTATTTGCGAAAAACTGTTAGATACCATTCGTGACCTAAGATGACCTCAGGGCATAAACAGGGGTCACAGACACCATTTTCATGTTCAGTGTGTCTAAACCACTTGTAATTCAGTGTTTGGGAGTGTTTATAATGTCTTTCGTCCAAAACAGGCGCATTTCAATTTTCTCCCATTGACTTATAATGGTGAGGTCGCAAAATTGACCTGACCTTAGGTCATCGATATCAAAATTCTGAGATATACATTTTGTACATTCTAATGCTCTTAGCAATCGCTGAAAGTTTCAAAGCGATCGGTCACTCGGTGTAGCTATGACAGACATTGAAACTTTTTATGAGGTGAGGTCACTTCGAGTGACCTGGTGACCTGACCTTGAATGACCTTGGTCTGAAATTTTCACACAT